>NC_137924.1:5264110-5274110 GCF_963457725.1 Sprattus sprattus | reverse complement strand
GAGGTCAGTGGGGTTATGCTGGATGAGGTCAGTGTGGTTATGCTGGATGAGGTCAGTGGGGTTATGATGGATGAGGTCAGTGGGGTTGTGCTGGATGAGGTCAGTGGGGTTATGATGGATGAGGTCAGTGGGGTTATGCTGGATGAGGTCAGTGGGGTTATGCTGGATGAGGTCAGTGGGGTTATGCTGGATGAGGTCAGTGGGGTTATGATGGATGAGGTCAGTGGGGTTATGCTGGATGAGGTCAGTGGGGTTATGCTGGATGAGGTCAGTGGGGTTATGCTGGATGAGGTCAGTGGGGTTATGCTGGATGAGGTCAGTGGGGTTATGCTGGATGAGGTCAGTGGGGTTATGCTGGATGAGGTCAGTGGGGTTATGCTGGATGAGGTCAGTGGGGTTATGCTGGATGAGGTCAGTGGGGTTATGCTGGATGAGGTCAGTGGGGTTATGATGGATGAGGTCAGTGGGGTTATGCTGGATGAGGTCAGTGGGGTTATGCTGGATGAGGTCAGTGGGGTTATGCTGGATGAGGTCAGTGGGGTTATGATGGATGAGGTCAGTGGGGTTATGCTGGATGAGGTCAGTGGGGTTATGCTGGATGAGGTCAGTGGGGTTATGCTGGATGAGGTCAGTGGGGTTATGCTGGATGAGGTCAGTGGGGTTATGCTGGATGAAGACAGTGGGGTTATGCTGGATGAGGTCAGTGGGGTTATGCTGGATGAAGACAGTGGGGTTATGCTGGATGAGGTCAGTGGGGTTATGCTGGATGAGGTCAGTGGGGTTATGCTGGATGAGGTCAGTGGGGTTATGCTGGATGAAGTCAGTGGGGTTATGCTGGATGAGGTCAGTGGGGTTATGCTGGATGAAGTCAGTGTGGTTATGCAGGATGAGGACAGTGTGGTTATGCTGGATGAATATTAAAGGATATTTTGTTAAAGAGTTTTGCCACAAGATCCCATTTGTCAGCATCAGTGTTTATTAGCCACAGCTCTAAGCAGATGACATAAAACACAAAAGACAATATTGGCCAATTCAATTCAATTCAATTTTATTTTATTTCTGTACAGCTCAAAAACAATAAAATTGTCTCAAGGCGCATCATTCAAGATAAAAAGAAAGAATATCATCATATAAATGACAAACCCATTCAAACAGGTTTTATTCAGTTTGTTCTCATACAGTCCTAAAGCTGAGCTGCTCCACTGTTTCAGGACCTCAGAGTCTGATCAGACTAATGAAGCTGAAGCTGAGCTGCTCCACTGTTTCAGGACCTCAGAGTCTGATCAGACTAATGAAGCTGAAGCTGAACTGCTCCACTGTTTCAGGACCTCAGAGTCTGATCAGACTAATGAAGCTGAAGCTGAGCTGCTCCACTGTTTCAGGACCTCAGTTATTCAAAAGGTTGTTAGTAAACTATGGCTACATTCACCAACTTCAGTTATTGTTTGGAAAATAAAGTACAATATTATTCTCTTTAGAAAATCATATTGAATTAAAATACTCTTAACACATGGATTATGGCGGTAGGCCTACCACTTCAGATTCTCCATTCCATTTATAATCAAGAAAAATAATAATATTATTCATATAATATTTCTGTGTGGAATATTTGTACACACATCAGATCATGTGCTTCTTCATCTACCTATGGGTACTTTTAAGGCAGTAGCCACAGATCAGGTTATTCAAAAATAATAATGCATGCAGACATTTTAATAGCCTGCAACTACAATGACAATAAAAGCTTTTTATTAACCTGCCAAAAGGAAGTGACATCATCTCTTGCTATGCTGCTCTACTTTCACTGAAGCTCTCACTGGTAACATCCTCAGAGGAGACAGTTTACAGGCAACATTAAAGTATGGAAACACTCTCTCAGTGAAAGTGTGTGTGAGAGTGTGTAGGTGTGTGTTATTATCAGGGTCAGAGAATGACAGCTCTCCTCTGTCCCAGTCCAGCTGCACTCTGATCCTCTGGAGTTTCTGCTTCACTGTGAGGAGAGTGTAGGGCTGTGGTGTAGAACATGCTTTATATTTACCATCTTTATAATACACATACCACAGTCCACTCATTGAGTTATAGTGTCCCTTCCTCTGGACAGACTCTCTCATCACACCCACAATCCACCATGTGTTCTCTCCAACCTCCACATCCCAGCAGTGAGTCCCTGAGTTAAAGCCCTCAGAGCCCAGGACACTGGCATACTTATCAAATCTCTCTGGGTTATCAGGAAGCTGCTGTCTCTCATCACCACGTCTCACACTGGTCAGATCCTCAGATAGGATGAGTAATGTTGCTGCAGTGTTGGGATCCAGAGTCACAGGAGCTGCAGAGAGAGAAACACAAATGGTTTAGGTGGAAAGAGCATACAAAAACAGATACATACACATATACAAACTAGGAGGTCACTATCTGTATCTGTTAAACCAACAAAATGATCTGTCTTTGGGTCTGGGTTCAGATAGAAGGCCAGAGGTGGGCATGGCTTATGTCAGAAGGCAGGCCATTTCATGTTTTAGCCTAATATTCATTGGTAATATAATTGGTGTGCTTCCAAAGATTCATTGTATGTGTGTGCGAGTGTACATGTGCCCAGTGGTTAAAGTGGGATTTGGTAGGTGGGGGTACTCTATTTTCCGGTGTGGTGGCGGCGGCGGGGGGGTATTTGGTGGATCTGGCGACGGCCGTGGCGGCGGGGGGTATTTGGTGGATCTGGTGGCGGCGGCGTTGAAATCACCCATTCCTATATTTTTTTAATTACAGTGATATGAGGAGGTCTAACCAAAGACTTAAAGCAGGGATGGATCATGGGCCTTTGGGCCCCTATTTGGTTCCATGAGAAAATTTTGGCCAGCTGGAAATGAACAATTAGTGCTGACATTTAGATTTGAAACTCATAGCATTTAAGCGATTCACACATTTTAGAATGTTGGCCTATAGTAGATAGATGTTTATGCTGTAAACCACTTAGTTCTTTAGTAGGCTACATATACAGTATAGTGATATACTGTAGTTCTTCTCTCTGAATGGCGACAGGCCTACTGCAAACATGCCGGTCACACCCATCCACCACGCAAGGTTACAGAGCTCTTTATCATTAAAAAAATGATACAAAAAATACTGATTAGGCTACATGAAATGGAGCAGAAGAAATGAGCCTAGGCTACTGTAAATCTACTACTCTTACACTTGTGTTCCCATACGTGTTTTTTTAACAGAAAATGGAAACTTCCAGCCCCTGAGCTTGTAATTGTTTATTATGGAACCATACAGAGAAAGAAAAAAAGGAAATAAACTGTATGTTTTGTTGCCCTATTTAAAATATAGACGTTAGACTGTAGCTTACTACTTCACCTTGGACTCCAACATGCACTCGCTCTGACTGGAACAGTCTAAACACTTACCGCAAAGTGTCGCGCTCTCAACTGAACTGACAGGTTAACTGTTTTTTTTTTCGCGCGAAGCGTGTTTGTCAGAGGGATGAACAAGGCGGGGCTAGGGGATGATATTACGTTTTGATTTGATCGAGACGCTGATGAACTCCTTCAGAAGGAGCGCGAGCAGGCCGGTTCAGACCAAAGATTCGCGACGAGACGAGACTGGCCTTAACATTGAAAAAAAAAAAAATGTTTTTTTTTTTTTTTAAAGAATCCATTTATTTATTAATTTATCTGAGGTGTCGGCACTGAGTACCCGAGCGTTCCGGCCCACTTTAACCCCTGCATGTGCCTGCTCGCCTTATGTGAGAAGAAGCAGAGACACTATGAGCTCTAGTAGGGGAGATGTGTGTGTGTGTGTGTGCCTCTGTCTGTGTGTGTGTTTGTGTATGTGTGTGTGTGTGTGTGCGTGTATGAACTTGAACTTGTGTGTGTAAGAGGCACAGCCCATGCTCGCCGGCCAGATATTGTTTGTGGAGCAGACAAAACCGATCTCCTTAGTTATTGTTCTCTATAACTTTAACAAGGAGAATCTTACCCGCAAACTCCCCAAAAACAGACAATTAATTTAATGCTCGACCAGAGAGGAGAACTTTCTAGATCACTGTTACACCACAGTAAGCAGTGCCTATCACACCGTCCCCCAGGCTGCACTGGGACCGTCAGACCACCTCATGGTCCATCTTATTCCTGCATACAGGCAGAAACTAAAGCCCTGTAAACCTGTTGTGAGAACATCAAAGCAGTGGACCAGTGAAGCTGTGGAGGACCTTCAGGCGTGCTTGGAGTGTACCGATTGGGAGGTTTTCAGGACTGCTACCAACAGTGTGGATGAGTACACAGAGGCTGTGACATCATATATCAGCTTCTGTGAGGACAGCTGTGTTCCATTGTGCACCTGGGTGAGTTATAAAAATGCAAAAACCTGGTTCACAGCTAAACTCAGAGTTGAGGTTGGAGAAGGAAGAAACGTTCAGGAGTGGGGACAGAGACAGGTTTATAAAGTCGAAATACAGGTTTAGCAAGGAGAAGAAGCTTAACGACTGTGCTCTGAGAAACTCCAACACCAGCAGCTCCAGCCCATCAACTGCACCTCCCCCACCATAGCAAAGGCCTGCACCTTTCCACAGCTGCCCACCTCAGAGCCCCCTCCCACCTCCCCCTTCACAGTGACGACTCCGTAAACAGTAAACAGACTCTTCAGGAGACAGAACCCCGCAAAGCAGCCGGGCCAGACTCTCTCTCCCTCCATCCTGAAGCAATGTGCTGATCAGCTGTCTCCGGTGTTCACAGACATGCCACAACTTACTGGAGATATGCCACTTACTAGCCTGCTTCAAGGCCTCCACCATCATCCCCGTCCCCAAAAAAACAAAGATCACTGGACTCAATGATTAAAGACCCGTCGCCCTGACCTCTGTGGTGATAAAGTCATTTAAGCGCCTTGCGCTGTTCCACCTCAAAGCCATCACTGACATTTTCCTACTCCAGTATTATGTTTGTGGACTTCAGCTCTGCCTTCAACACCATCATCCCAGCTCTGCTACAGGACAAGCTCTCCCAGCTGAGTGTGCCTGACTCCACCTGCAGGTGGATCACAGACTTCCTGTCTGACAGGATGCAACACGTGAGGCTGGGGAAGCATGTATTTGACTCCCTGACCATAAGCACTGGTTCCCCTCAAGGCTGCGTTCATTCCCCCTCTACTCTTCTCCCTGTAGATCTGAACCTCCAGCTACACTTCCTGGGCACCATCATCTCCCAGGACCTCAAGTGTGAGCTGAACTTAAGACTTTTTCTTTTTCACCGGTAGACCTTCGTCTCAAACTCTTCATCACTTCCACTCTCCTCCAGTTCCCCCTTCCGCTTGGCATCTCTGTTGATCTCTTCTCTCTTCGTCTCCCTCTGTGCTTGAGTGTGTGTGTGTGTGTTTTGTGTTTGAAAGGGATAAATACACTTACTGTATTGAACAATCTCTTGCATCTTCTCCCAGACTCTGAACTTCAGGTTGCCCAGGTGTTTTGCCACATTGATCAGAGCTCCTGAAACCCTCTCTGGATCCTGCGGTGTGCACTGGGCTCTGGAATAACATTCAGGAGTCAGTGCTGCTGTGGGTTTGGGTTCAGAACCACAGAGAAGAGAGAGACA
The DNA here is from genome assembly GCF_963457725.1 of Sprattus sprattus. Lineage (NCBI taxonomy): Eukaryota > Metazoa > Chordata > Actinopteri > Clupeiformes > Clupeidae > Sprattus > Sprattus sprattus. The sequence goes on along the minus strand of NC_137924.1, from coordinate 5,268,525 downwards.
GGAGGCAGAACACTCACCTCTCCACTGTGCTCTTGTAGTTCTGTGAAATGATAAAGGAGGGAATATGTATATTGAATACATTTATTAGACACTTGTTTAAGCAGTTTGTTATTAAGCAGTACCCTGGCAACAGACACACACATACACATAACACCGGCACAGACACACACACACGCACACATTTTACATTAGGGCCTACGGGAGCTGCATGTTCTGCCTGAAGAAGGTCCAACATGATGAGGTACCTGAGTCCCCCCCCCACACACACAACACACACACACAACACACACACACACTCATACACAGACACACAAACATTCACACATACCGTAACACACACACACACACACACACACACACACACACACACACACACACACACATACATAACACACATTGATAATTGGTAACAAAATAAACATTTACATGCCTCCTGTTATATCACACACACACACACACACACACACACACACACACACACACACACACACACACACACACACACACACATATTAGAATAGTACACATTTTAAATCCAGTATCATAATTAAAGATAAAAAAACTTTTTTTTTCTTACCTGCAGGAATGTGACGTCATCAGCTTCCATTTCCTTTTCTATGGCTCTGATTGTGTCTGAAAGAGATGAGATCTCTCTGCTCATCTTCTCAATCTTCTCCTTCATCATCTGACTCTTCTGCTCCTCTTCCTCCCTTAGTGCAGCTATCCTGGCTGCCTCTTCATCTCGTAGAAACTGGTGAAGGTCCCAAAACTCCTTCTGGATCTGCCTCTCTGTGTGTTTGGCCTGAGTCTGGGTAAAATCAAGTCATATCAACCCTTTTACTGCAAGATAGTGTCTTTCATACTTTAAATATTCTGAAAGCATCACCTGAAAACTAACATTTAAAAAAGCAAATAAAATAGAGCTCACTTATAAAGTAACTTTTTTTTAATCCTTTAATCAAATGTACTTAATGTATAATAATGTTTTCCTTCACACATTTTCTGTATAGTTTTGCAAAACTGCACACACACAATGCAAAAGACCACAAATCTGTTCCAAACTGAATCACTGCATTCCAACCCATTGATCCCTTTTCTGAATGGCAAACACAACTAGCCTATTCATGTTGTTACTTTTTCACTCACTAAATACACACTAGTGTGATACACCTACACACACACACACATCCACACTAATTAGAGAAGTTACAGTGAGACGGGTCCCAGGATTTTGCCTTAAAATAGGACTACAGTTATAGGGAGAATCACTGACAGGAGAATAAATCAGGAATCGTGAGGGGATCTGTAACAGGAAGTCCTGCCCTGTCTTATAAAGTGTCAATCAAGTTGTTGGATGTTTCACCTCACCTGATTGTGAAATTTGGTGCAAACACAGTGAACAAGTCCTCACCAAGAATATGTATTTTTTGTAGCTTTATGTGAGCTTTTGGAGAAGAAACATTCACAATGTTCATGGCAGATTGAGAAAAATGCAGTTACGCTTTGGGTAGACTACTTTACATGTCTGTTTGACCATCCTATGTGGAGTTACAGATCTCTGCCCCAAACCACAGCCCGTAATTGACGGCTCATCAACATCACAACCAATGTCCTCCTTTGGAACTGGTATATACAGTAAGTCTTGCATTTTGAAGGGCGCTGCTTTAAAAAAGGCACACAAACATTCACTGCCTGTTTGTTTCTGTCTTAGAAAGTGTGTAATGTTTTATGAAGAGCGTTTGATGAAATTGGAAATGGAGTTAAAGGCTGAGATTTAGCACAGATGTGGTGTGGGGTTGTGCTGTATGTCTGACAGACTTCAGGGATCCTGTGACATGGAAACATTACATTTTAGACAGTAATAAACTCCTCTAGTTAAAGACTGTAATAAACTCCTCTAGTTAAAGACAGTAATCAACTCCACTAGTTAAAGACAGGAATCAACTCCTCTAGTTAAAGACTGTAATCAACTCCACTAGTTAAAGACAGTAATCAACTCCACTAGTTAAAGACTGTAATCAACTTCACTAGTTAAAGACAGTAATTAACTCGTCTAGTAAACATTCAATATAGATTTAACTCCAGCAGTGAATATTTCTTATGTTGATTGAATGTTGATATTTTCCCAATGAATTTCCTTAATAATTTCCTGGTTAACTAACATGATTCAGTTCAGTCATCAAAAGACTACCTATTAAATAACTCATCATGAATAAACCATAATCTTAAGCATTTAACATGCATGTGCAGTCTAAATACCAAGGTTAATTGTTTGTGGAAATTAGGGAACTAAAAACTGTTATTTAATGGATTTTGTGTAAAAATGTTAAATAAAACAGGGACTTCACATAAAGTAATGATTTTGGGTTCCATATAGAGGTCATAGAGAGAATGTATGTAGCATTAGCATCACAGTACACCATGGCAGCATATCCCACTCACCTTAATATGCTCAGCTATTTGATAACAGGTGTCTTTAGCCTTCTCAAAGTCCTTTTGCTTCTCACGCAGTTTGACCATGAGTTCCTCCTGAAATGAATGGATGACTTTCATGTAGAGTATTTCTGTACTGTAGCCTACCCTACTCTATCCCTACTACTTTAATGTAGAGTATTTCTGTACTGTAGCCTACCCTACTCTATCCCTACTACTTTAATGTAGAGTATTTCTGTACTGTAGCCTACCCTACTCTATCCCTACTACTTTAATGTAGAGTATTTCTGTACTGTAGCCTACCCTACTCTATCCCTACTACTTTAATGTAGAGTATTTCTGTACTGTAGCCTACCCTACTCTATCCCTACTACTTTAATGTAGAGTATTTCTGTACTGTAGCCTACTCTATTCATACTACCAGATTGCAATCAACACAGACCTGAGCAGGCTGTTGTTACTCACACATTCAATGTCAGGTGAACGAGACTGGATGAAGTGTGCGATTACATGAGCTTGTGAGTGTGAGTGTGTGTGTGTGTGTGTGTGTGTGTGTGTGTGTGAGAGAGAGAGAGAGAGAGAGAGAGAGTGTGTGCGCATGCAAGTTTGTGTGTGTGTGTGTGTGTGTGTGTGTGTGTGTGTGTGTGTGTGTGTGTGTGTGCGCCTAACATGAGCACATGTCTGTTCACATAAGCTTATGGACATAGCATCTATACACGTGAGTAATCCTGCTCCTAGGTGAGACATGTGAACATTAACAACATGACGTTATCTGGACAGCAGTAAATGGTGGCAAACTGGCAGTACTTCAGACACAAACAGCATACAGTGTATGACATAACACAAGTGAGTCTAAAATGTTGGCTGGGGGAGTCTAAGTGTACGTACAGGGCGAAGGAACCTGTTAAGCGTCATATTTAGACTAAAGAAACGTACCTTAACATTGATTGCTGCTTCACCGATAGGACGGAAGATGTGATCTTGGTGTAATTTTGAGTCTCGACACATTAGGCACACAAGCTGCTGATCCTCTTGACAGAATAAATCAAGTTTTCGTTTGTGAAGACGGCAAGACGCGTGTTGCCAGTCTTGTAAGAAAGTCTCACACAGGTTCTTTAAAGCCAAATTTGGGGGAAGCCCGTCCTTTGATGATTTTCTCCTGCAGACTGGACATTCTCTGGATCCTTTGGTTTCCCAGAACGTCAGCAGACAGTCTTTACACACACTGTGACTACATGACAGAAGAACTGGGTTCTTGAAGATTTCAAAACACACCGGACAGGAAAGATCCTCTTCCAGCCTTGCCGCCATCCTCTCCTTCAACCCCTAATAACTTTCACTGAAGGTAGAAGAATTGGAAGAACTGCAATGGTCTCCAACTATATATTTTAACGCTTAACACATTAAGATTTCTTCAGGTTTGAAAACCATCAATTCCATTTTTAACTTTTCAATCAGTAAGCAGGTCCACCTCTCCAACTTGTTTTTGAAAACAAAACACAAGTAGTTGTGGTATTTCTTTCCCAAAGGTTAATGTACGCACTTGTTATGCCGTACAGGGCAGCCGTCTGTCACTGAGCTTTACTTCCTCCTTCAAAAAAGGAGAGTCAGATACCTGACAGATTGGGAGGAGCAGAGAGCTGATTGGTCAGTCTCACAATAGTCCTCCAATAAACAGTTCTTTACTGCCTCCTTGTCTTGAGGATCAGAGGTCAAAGTACCTGGATGAGTGAGCTCTACCTTACAGTCATAAACAGGCCTTAAAGTCAGTGTTTTTCCTCCACTATCTACAGAAATGTCTTTCTGATCTCATTCCTACTGCAGAACCATTCCTTCACAGATACACAGAGAGCTGTCTGTGCTGTGAATGACACCTCCAGTGTACACGCTCTCAGCACATCCAGTGTGTCTGATTTTCAGTGACATTATCAAAGGGAAACGTCTGTATTCTTTAACCTGGGCCCTACTGAAGGCTGACATTA
>NC_137924.1:5216610-5259110 GCF_963457725.1 Sprattus sprattus | reverse complement strand
AATACAGAACGATTTAATTGAAGCAGTCGGTGAGGTGATTAGAAATGATATACAAAATGAGATTAATGCAGCCTCATTTGTTGCAGTAGAAGTAGACGAGACAACGGATGTAACAAACAAAGCCCAGATATCTGTCATTTTGCGTTATGTGGCTAAAAGTGAAGTGAGGGAGGCGTTTTGGGGATTTGATGATGTGAGTGATGACAGACGAGCCCCTGCTATAGCTGAGTATGTCTTGGGTGTTTTGGAGAAATGTAAGTGCGTCGAAAAGCTGGTGGCTCAGACCTATGACGGAGCAGCTGTGATGGCTTCAGAGCTTAATGGGGTGCAGGCCAGGATTAAAGAAAAGGTGCCTGAGGCCATGTTCACTCACTGTTACGCACACAAATTGAACCTGGTGCTCTTGCATTCAGCAAAATGCATGCCTGAATCTAGAGTTTTTTTTAAAACAGTTGAGGGACTAGCATCATTTTTCAGTAAATCCACGAAGCGCACCCACCTATTGGATGAAGTTGTGAAGCGACGTTTACCTAGAGCAGCGCCCACGAGATGGAGCTCAAATTCAAGACTGGTGCAGACAATAAGTATGTACCAATCTGATCTGCGTGATGTATTCCGTATTATGAGCGAAAATCCAGATAGTTGGGACAATGACACCCTAATGATGGCCGCTGGATATGAGCGCTGGCTGTCAAAAGCATCAACATGCTTTTTAATTATGGCATATGAGGGCATTTTCAGCGAAACAGATGCATTGTTTAGAGTGCTTCAAACTAAAGTAATGGATATTGGTTTTTGTTGTGCACGAATCAGCGACACAAGTCTATTTATCGAACGGCAGACACAGGAGTTTGACAGTTTCTATGAGGGATTTGAGCAGAAATGTGCCACACTTGGAATGACAGATAGTGAACGTAGGCAAATGTCGGTCAGAGATGAGAGGAAACGAATGTTTTATAGCATCCTGGACAATATCAGTGTTCAACTGAAAGCTAGGTTTGATGATTTTGGTGAGCTAGCTTTCCTTGGTTTGGTTGATTGTTCAAAATTTTATGAAATGTCACATCATTTTGATGACACCAAGCTGGAGAGCTTGTCAAAATATGGCAGGTTCTTTGACGTTGTTAGACTTAAGGTTGATCTAATAGGACTGTACAACTCACAGGTAGTTAGGGATCAATGTAAAACACCTGGACAGCTTCTTAGCTTTTTGGTAGAGAAGGATCTGATGCAGACTGTTCCTGAGGCGACAAAGTTACTCCAGCTGGTGCTCACTATACCAGCTACAACAGCTTCTGTGGAAAGGTCATTCTCTGCTTTGAAAAGACTGAAAACATACAGTCGGAATCGGACTGACCAAGGACGACTTTCATCCCTGGCATTAATTTCCATAGAGACGGAGAGACTTTTAAAACTGAAAGTAGACAAGGAGGACTTTTACAACAAAGTCACAGAGATTTTTATCAAGAAGGATGGACGAATGGATTTCATATACATTTAAATGTTTGTGTATATTTGTGTCAGGTTTTCTTACAGGTTTGGTCAGTGGACACCTGGGGTTAGATGTGCCTTGTTGAGTGATTGTAGGTTAATGTAAGGTTACTGTTACTGTACTGCCCTCCTCTGTTACTCAGGTTGTAGGTCGTCATTTTAGGTTGTCTGAGTGCCCTCTTGCTCGGGTTGTAGGTCGTCTGTGCCAATAATAGTCATCGTAATAATAATAATAGTAATAATGATAAGTCATCATTAAAGATTATCTGCCCTCCTCTGTTACTCAGGTTGTAGGTCGTCTGTGCCAATAATACTCATCGTAATAATAATAATAATAGTAATAATAACAATAATAATAGTAATTCAAAAAATATATATTTCATATGTGTGTGTGTGCAGGTTGCAAGTTGCAGGCAGTGTATGTTGCACTGTGAAAGAGTGCTATAACAGATCTCGGGTGTGACATGCAACTGTTCCTCACTCACCAGAACTAAAATAAAAAATAAATAAACTTACGACTGATATCTCCATAAGTACACTACCAAACTAAATAACAAATGCCTGTCCTGATCTATCTGTAGAGAGTGTGGTCTGCGTGTGCGCTCAGGTTGTAGGCTGTCTGTGCCAATAATAATAATAGTAATAATAACAATAATAATAGTAATAAACGTGTGTGTGCAGGTTGCAAGTTGCAGGCAGTGTATGTTGCACTGTGAAAGAGTGCTATAACAGATCTCGGGTGTGACATGCAGCTGTTCCTCACTCACCAGAACTAAAATAAAAAATAAATAAACTTACGACTGATATCTCCATAAGTACACTACCCAACTAAATAACAAATGCCTGTCCTGATCTACCTGTAGAGAGTGTGGTCTGCGTGTGTGCTCAGGTTGTAGGCTGTCTGTGCCAATAATAATAATAGTAATAATAACAATAATGTGTGTGTGCATCTATGTATGTCCCTGTGTTTGTCCCTGTGTTTGTCTTCGTCACAGATTTGTTTGTTATGGAAGCATGTTTTTTATGTTTTTTTTTTTTTCATTAACCTTGTCTTTCTGTCCTGTCTCACTAACACCCCACTCATAACCTGTACCTTGACGTGGTGAGTGGGCTTTCAACTAAACAGGTCTTGCTTTGAATGGTGTTAGTTAGCGAGTTTTTAAAACAAGTATGCTTTGCATTTTGCTTTGTATATTTCCACAGGTCTACAGAATTGAACACATCAAGGGAATGAATTTTGACTGACCACAGCATACAGAGACCCTCCCCCTGAAGACTGGCACCTATCTTCCTGCAATCGCCCTACGCTAAATGTCTTACACCGAAACAAAAAAACCTGTACACGGTCATAGTTCTTCAATGTTATCTATTGAATTTAAGTTTAAAAAAAAAAAAACATTTCACATTAAACAGTTAAGCCAAGACGGCAATTAGTTTATTACCGTGTAGGCCCCTCCTGAATTCAGGAGACAGATAGGTTTAAATGTTTCAAGTTGGAGTAAATGCCTTCAGATAAAATATTGCTGTTAAAATGATGTTTTCAGTGTGAGAAGAATGCCTTTGAATATGTTCATTTTTGTGTGTGGCTTCCTGCCAATCAGAGAGGTGGCGCTGGCAGCAAATGGGATGGTTTTGACTTTGTTTTGTAGATGGGTAGAAAATAAAAGGAGAGACGTTGGCCCACCTTTAGGACTGGAGGCATGTTGAATTAACTAAGAACGTTTAAGTATTTTAAGTTAACACAGTAGTATTACACATTTGCATTGGAGTATTTCACGTTTCCCAACGGGACTACGTATTCATGCGCAACACGAACCTAAAGAAGCTAAAGGCTGTTGATGCAGGAAAGTTGCCTTGAAGTTGTGAGCAGACTAGGTAGGTGCTAATCCTGAGCTAAACTAGCCACTGACTGCATTCACTCAAGAAGAGGACAACGGATTTCCACTGATCTATACTGATAATCGTGAGTGGATTAATTTTGTTTCACCTCAAACTGACGGTTATGAGCTCCAACGAAAGTGCACCAACTTTAAATTATACTGGCCAGTAGAACATTTTGGTATTGTGTGCTATGTATGCGGTGTTGAACTGTTTACATGTTAATATGTTGTGTAAATAAATATGGAATTGTTTTTTCGAAGCTGTCCGAGTTGGTTAAATGGTCATTTAAATTAGCATCCCACCACCGTAGTTATATTTTCTCCAGACAAAATGAAATGAGCCATATCATTGGTGGGAGGGCTACATACACTAGCTTGCAACTATTAATATCTTATTAATAACTCATCAGAATACAATAAAAAAACAATCGTTTGAAAATAATGGTATTAGACAATAAAACAACGTTTTTTCAGTTCTGATCAGATGACAATTTTAAAACCATAGACATATATACATTATATATATAGTTTAAACTAGAGCTCAAAATGACGTAATCACTTCCGGTTTCTGTGCCTCACCAGCTCCGAACCTCACTGCACGTCCCTGCTTTCAGTTAATAGCTTCACGTCTCGTCAGTTTTTCAGCAGTCCTGCGTCTGTTTATCCCGTCATTTCCAAGGTCATCCCTGCAGGCACTACACTGCACCTACCAGTAGGGGTACTGTTGGCATTCAGCACTAAACCTGATGTGCTGGATAAATACACAGATTAAAGCCTTTCTTGCTCAATTCTCCATGATGAAACCACAACAAATAAACACCTGGCTGAACTTAGTACTCAGAACTCATCTATTGATTACCTGAGGACGCCATTTTCTGATCAGGAGCTTTGGAAAGCATCAGTTTGCAGGAAGTTGCTTCTATTTGATGGTGGGGTTATGCTGGATGGAGACAGTGTGGTTATGCTGAATTAGGTCAGTGGGGTTATGCTGGATGAGGTCAGTGGGGTTATGCTAGATGAGGTCAGTGGGGTTATGCTGGATGAGGTCAGTGTGGTTATGCTGGATGAGGTCAGTGGAGTTCTGCTAGATGAGGTCAGTGGGGTTATGCTGGATGAAGACAGTGGGGTTATACTGGATGAGGTCAGTGGAGTTCTGCTAGATGAAGATTAAAGGATATCGTGTTGAAGAGTTTTGCCACAGGATCCCATTTTTCAGCATCAGTGTCTATTAGCCACAGCTCTAAGCAGATGACATAAAAACGATAGATAATTTGGGCCAATTCGATTTTATTTTATTTTTGAACAGCGACAAAACAATACAATTGTTAATAAATTCACCAACTTCAGTTAGTGTTTGGAAAATAAGGTAAAATATTATTATCTTTATAAAATCATGATGAATTAAACTCTACACAAAACACAACCCATGTGCTTAAATTGGTTACAGATTCTCCGTTCAATTTATAATCATAATCACCATATTTCTGTCCATATTTGCTGTCTTCAGATCATGTGATTCTCTATCTACCTATGGGTATTCTCAAGGCAGTAGCCACAGAACAGGTCATTCAGAAATCATAATACATGCAGACATTTTAACACCATGAACAAGTAATTATTAACCTGGCAAAAGGAAGTGACATTATCTCTTGCTGTGCTGCTCTACTTTCACTGAAGCTCTCACTGGTAACATCCTCAGAGGAAAGAGTTTACAGGCAACAAATAAAGTTTGGTTACACAGTTTGTGTTTTTTGTTTCATTAAATTATGTGTCCTCAGTTCTCAGCGCCTCTGACTGAATAGGTTAGTCTCTTTTCATTTCTGACGTCATTCATGCAGGCACTACTCTATACCTGTCAGTAGGGGGCACTGTTGGCATTCAGAACTAAACAGGATATGGTGGAGAAGTACCCAGATAGATAGACAGACAGACAGACAGACAGACAGACAGACAGACAGACAGACAGACAGACAGACAGACAGACAGATAGACAGATAGATAGATAGACAGATAGATAGATAGATAGATAGATAGATAGATAGATAGATTGACAGACAGACAGACAGACAGACAGACAGACAGACAGACAGACAGACAGACAGACAGACAGACAGACAGACAGACAGACAGATAGACAGATAGATAGATATATAGACAGACAGATAGATAGACAGACAGATAGACAGACAGATAGATAGACAGACAGATAGACAGACAGATATATAGGTGGATACTTAATTTATCCAGAGGGCTAGACTAGAGGCTAGACTAAAGCCTTCTCACACAATTCTCCCTGATTGAATCGAATAAAATTGTATGTTAATGAAATAAATTGTAAGAGAATATAAATCTCATCTATTACACGTTGTCAGTGCTGGATGGTTCAGTGGTATGGCAGTCAGGACCACAGTGACGGTACTACAATAACGATCAAGCTCAAACTGTTCTGATCCACTGTCTCATGGACCTCAGTTATTCAACAGATAAACAACTTAAAAACATGACTCCATTTCACCAACTTTACACAAAGTGTGGAAAATAAGAGCAAATAATTGTTATGTTTAGGCAAATTATGTTGAATACGTTTTCGTCAAGGAATTCAAAATGAATGGGGACATATTAGTAGCAGCAAGTCATCATTAACCTGACAAAGGGAAATGACATCAGCTCTATATGGACTGCTCTACTGTTACTGAAGCCTTCACTGGTAAGATCCTCAGAGGAGAGATTTTAGCGCCATTAAAGTAAGGAAACACTCTCTCAGTAAAAGTGTGTGTGAGAGTGTGTAGATGTGTGTTATTATCAGGGTCAGAGAATGACAGCATTCCTCTATCCCAGTCCAGCTGCACTCTGATCCTCTGGAGTTTCTGCTTCACTGTGAGAAGAGTGGTGGACTGTGGTGTAGAACGTGCTTTATATTTACCATCTTTATACCTCAGATACCACTGTCCACTCATGGAGGTATAGTCTCCCTTCCTCTGGAGAGACTCTGTCATCACACCCACCTGCCACAATGTGTTCTCTCCAACCTCCACATCCCAGCAGTGAGTCCCTGAGTTAAAGCCTTCAGAGCCCAGGATGTCGGCCCACTTATCAAATCTCTCTGGGCTATCAGGAAGCTGCTGTCTCTCATCACTGAGTCTCACACTGGTCAGATCCTCAGACAGGATGAGACGTGGGTGTGCAGTGTTGGGATCCAGAGTCACAGGAGCTGCAGAGTGAGAGACACAAATGGTTTAGGAGGAAAGAGCACACAAAAAAAGACACATACACATAATCAAACTAGAGGTCATTATCTGTATATGTATTTGTATCTGGTAAAAAAAATTATCTTAGTTTGGGTCTGGATTCAGATAGAAGGCCTGAAGTGGGCGTGGCTTATGTCAGAAGTGGGGCACATACATTTTTTAACCTAATATGCATTGGTTCACAAGATTAATAGTATGTGTGTGTGAATTTGTCGTGTGTGCGTGTGTGCCTGTGTGCCTGCTAGCCTTATGAGAGAAGAAGCAGAGACGCTATGTGTGTGTGTGTGTTTTGAGTTTTGTGTGTGTGTGTGTGTGTGTGTGTGTGTGGTGTGTGTGTGTGTGCCTATGTGTGTGTGTGTGTGTGTGTGTGTGTGTGTGTGTGTGTGTGCCTATGTGTGTGTGTACAATTATGTTTATGTGTGTGTGTTTTTTGTTTGTGTGTTTGTTTGTGTGTGTGTAAATGTGTGTCTTTGTGTGTGTGTGTGTGCTTGTGTTTTTGTGTGTGTGTTTGTGTATGTGTTTGGGCGTGTGTGTGAGTGTGTGTGTGTGTGTGTGTGTGTGTGTGTGTGTGTGTGTGTGTGTGTGTGTGTGTGTGTGTGTGTGTGTGTGTGTGTGTGTGTGTGTGTGTGTGTGTGTGTGTGTGTGTGTGTGTGTGTGCATGAACTTCAACTAGAGAGACAGCCCATGCTTGCCGACCAGATTCTGTGTGTGGAGAGGACAAAACCGATCTCCTTAGTTATTGTCCTCTGCAACTTTAACAAAGGAAATCTCACCTGCAAACACCCCAAATACAGACAATGTGTTAAATACCCCACCAGAGAGGAGAACATTCTGGATCACTGTTACATCACAGTAAGCAGAGCCTATCACACCGATCCCCAGGCTGCACTGGGAGACTCGGACCACATCATGGTCCATCTCTGATGCCCTCAAACTAAAGCCCTGTAAACCTGTTGTGAGGACATCAAAGCAGTGGAGCACTGAAGCTCTGGAGGTTCAGGCGTGCTTGGAGTGTACCGATTGGGAGGTTTTAGGACTGCTACAACAGTCTGGATGAGTACACAAAGGCTGTGACATGTCAGCTTCTGTGAGAACAGCAGTGTTCCATCACGCACCAGGGTGAGTTATAACAATGACAAACCCTGGTTCACAGCTAAAACTCAGAACGTTAAGGTTGGAGAAGGAAGGTGTTCAGGAGTGGGGACAGAGACAGGTTTATAGAGTCAAAATACAGGTGTAGCAAGGAGGTTAGAGAAGCTAAACGAATGTACTCTGAGAAACTCCAACACCAGTTCTCAGCCAGTGACTCTAACTCTGTCTGGAAAGGGCTCAGAAAGATTACAAATTGTAAGCCTAAAGCATTCCACTAACAGTCCTGGGACAGTCCTGACACCATCCCCTGTGACATCACCACCCACCAATTCTAGCCCATTAACTGCACCTCCCCCACCACAGCAAAGGCCTGCTCCTTTCCACAGCTGCTCACCTCATGCCCCCTCCCCCCCTCCTCCCCCACCACAGCAAAGGCCTGCTCCTTTCCACAGCGGCCCACCTCATGCCCCCATTCCTCCTTCCCTACCACAGCAAAGGCCTGCTCCTTTCCACAGCTGCCCACCTCATGCCCCCATTTCTCCTCCCCTACCACAGTGACGACTCTCTCCATTCTGGAGAAGGACATAAACAGACTCTTCAGGAGACAGAACCCCCCAAAGCAGCCGGGCCAGACTCTGTCTCTCCGTCCATCCTGAAGCAATGTGCTGATCAGATGTCTCCGGTGTTCACAGACATTATAGACCCTTTCGCCGTTGGTAAACAATGCTCAGCGTTCTAGGTTGCGCACGCATTCTGGGGGCAAAAGAAATGGCTTAAGTTCATACCAGCGTTCGCTTTATCCTAATGATCTCGGAAGTTACGTTAATAAATTGACATTAAGTTATGGAATCCAACTTCCCGATCCATATTCGATCACGGATTGGATAGTTGACCCATCAAAATGGACAGATATTTATACATACTTAATAGAAAAACCCAGTGTTTACACAAAAGATACATTACGATCATTCAAGTCACTCGATGCCTATAACTACGTTGTCTGCGGGCATGTCCACTCCAGGATATTAAGTACTGCGACCTCAATGATGATTTCTGCGTCCTAAAATCTGAGGTGCTACCAAGCCAATGACAAGGAACAAAGACAATAATGTATAAACCATGTGTTTTTACCAACAAACCCACCAACGCTACCGCTTCACGTTAAATTGCACATGCATGGCAGAGTAAGTCGACCTTATCATAAACGTTTCATCGTCAAGGTTTACGTGTAGGAACTACATAACCATTGCAACCACGGTTAACTGTAATGTTAGCGAATGAGCTAATATTTACACTCTTTTAAGTCTCCTGTACGTCCAAGCCCAAACCTATTCTTGAGGTTTCAAACATTTTCCAGGCTATTTGGCATCTAACAAAAAAAAAGCGTTGTAACTCTTATTTATGCTACAATACAACTTATATTTGTTATGATAGCCACATTTAGTATACTCGTTTTTGTCTTATACCATTTTTTTTATCTGACATTGCAGGCTATAGGGTCTTGTTGCAGCAGTGCTGTTAAAGATTGAGCTCTGTTAGGATGGGGAGGACAGGGAGGGCATCTTGTACATCAGGAGCATGTAAAACAACACAAGCCTGCATACAGTGTGAAAAGCCAGACTATGGTAAAATGATTCACTGTGTCCAATGTGACAGCCACTTCCACTACGGCTGTGTGCAAATTTAAAGAAAGCAGTGAAAGAGGTAAAAAAGCATGAGCTTAAGACAAGGTTCAAATAGTTTTAATTTAATAAAGAAAGTATAGTACATAGTCATTTATTTGTCTGAATATCATTTGTGGATTACATTTATCAGCAAACACAGTTCATTTTATATCATTTGGATACAACAGACTTGCAGAGATTTGTGAGGGCACCACACACATTCACTATATCATCTAGGAGGTCAACTTGTGACACTGGAATGACCGATTGTAAGATTTTAAAATTCTTCCACCGGCCAATAACTCTTTCTATGTGAATTCTTACAAGTGAAAGTTGTCTTGATGTGTCAACCTCATTAGCTGGTAGTTGTCCTTTTCCTTCGGTGAAATTTGGAATAAGCAGGGTGGCACCATACGCGGCAAGCTCTTCTCTAATTAAAAAGCCCCTATCAGCTAAAATGTCATCTGTAGGCTCCAAAAGATCTAAAAATCCCATTGATTGGTAATCTGCTTGTCTGACACCCGGCCACCCGAACCTGGGGATAGAAAGGATATGGCCCCGGCGGGTGTAATGCCAACTAAATACTTTACTGTATTGTGGTGTTTATATGTAGACCATGTCTGGGCCTGGGCAGTCAAGTTACTAGGTCTGTCTATAAAAATCTCTGTGCACTTTTGGGCATGTTCTTTAAAACAGCAGTCTGACTTGGCCATTTTATAAGTGGTTTCAACACTTTAGCCATAGAAGGTAACCAGGTTCTCAAAATGCATGATATTGTGCTGTTCGATACTTTAAACCTAAATGCTATGTCAGTGTTAGTGAGACCCAATCTAAGTTTCATAAGCACAATCAGTAGGTGATCTCCCAGGGTACGTATTTCAGTAAACTTTTCTACATTGCCTTTTAGTTTTTTCAATAACCAGTCAAAGATTATAGTAGTTATTCCTGTGAGAAAAGAAACTGTACACTGTTATTTCTGATTGAGTGGTAAGAATACTTGTTGTTCTGAAGCTCTTCTATTAGCTTCTTGTTTTCATTTTGGATTTCACCAAACTCTTGGTGCAGGCTCACATATTCAACCTGAATCTGTTCATACATGTGCCTCAGATTTTCATAATCTTTCTTTGGGCACATGGCATCCTCTTCCAATGGGGCTCATCTTCAACTGTAAGACATTAATGTGAAGACAGGAATTATAAGTTTTACTGACAACACATGTAAAACACAAATAATGAGTAGCACAAGTACATTTTACATGTTTGATTGAATTGAAAAGTGTGTTCTCACCAGGGCAAAGATCAGTAGTCAATAGGGAAGGTGATTTAACAGATCTCTCAGATAGCAGTTTATTCCTTTGAAAATCTGTAAGATTAGATTGCACATAATAGAGGTAACTACTGACTGCCATTTCTCTCAAAGCTTGCAATACAGAGCAGGCGATGTTACCTTGGATAGCTAGCTTTGATGCCATAAGTTAACATCACCTGCTCTAGGTTGCAGGCACTGTTGGCTGCTAACTTATCAAGAGCAAACACGCCTTACCTCTCCAATTTAGCTTCAGGTCTCTGGCGAAGGGACAATGTCGGGGCTTTCGTAGTTAATTGAGGCTTCTCCTACGAGTAAATTAAGCACAGACTCAACCCACGATCATTGTATGCATTGTATAATTGTATGAAATGAATACATGAATGTACTATGAACTAGCTAACATTAACGGTTAGCTAACGTTAATGGTTAGATATCGTTAACATTAAGTTAACCTAAAATTGCAAGGCTAAAGTTAGATATGGATAACATTAGCTATCTAGGGAGCTGTTTTGGCCAACTAAGTTATCTCAGATTTAACTAACACAATTTCAAGTCAGCTAACATAAACAAAATTCACTTACCGGATATAAAATGTGACCCACATATGCGTGCATTTTTAATGATGTCTTCAGTCCAGTCCACTCGTTTTATAGCTTGAAGCCAGAATCTACGCCTGTTTGCATTAAACAGTCTTTTCCCCGAAGGAATGCGGTAGAAATTGAGACCTTTTTTTTTTAGTTGACCTGTTTTGGCATCCCACAACACAACAAGATGGCATTTTTTTAACGAAGAAACCGAGACGAAGAAATGCTTAGCTTTATCTCTCCAAAATCCTCTTGCACTGTCACTAACTATGGCTAAAATTTCCGCTTTTTTGCCTCCAGAATGTTTGCGCTTAACGTTTATGACGTAGGTCATAAAAGGGTCTATTAATACCTTACTGGAGATATGCCACGTACCAGCCTGCTTCAAGACCTCCACCATCATCCCCGTCCCCAAAAAAACAAAGATCACTGGACTCAATGATTACAGACCCGTCGCCCTGACCTCTGTGGTGATGATGTCATTTAAGCGCCTTGTGCTGTTCCACCTCAAAGCCATTACTGACCCAATCCTGTACCCCCTGCAGTCTGCCTACAGAGCTAACAGGTCTGTAGACAATGCAGTTAATATGGTTTCACTTCATCCTCCAGCACCTGGACTCCTCAGGAACCTACTCTTACACATT
Organism: Sprattus sprattus; assembly: GCF_963457725.1. NCBI lineage: Eukaryota > Metazoa > Chordata > Actinopteri > Clupeiformes > Clupeidae > Sprattus > Sprattus sprattus. The sequence continues at coordinate 5,247,199 of NC_137924.1, read as the reverse complement.
GCACTCTTGTTTTGCATATTCCTGCATATACTGCACAGCTCCTTGATTTTATATTCTGTAAATATCTTTAAACATTTTTTACTCTTTATATTTTTAATATACTGTATATATTGTTTTTCTTATATTCTGTAGTACTTATTTTAGTTTTTGTGTTAATTGTGCGCACCAATATCACAAAGCAATTCCTACGAGGCGTAAATTTACTTGGCAATGAAAACAATTCTGTTTCTGATTCTGATTCTGATTCTGATTCTGGTGAGTGAGTGTGTGTGTGTGTGTGTGTGTGTGTGTGTGTGTGTGTGTGTGTGTCTGTGTTTGTGTGTGTGTGTGTGTGTGTGTGTGTGTGTGTGTGTGTGTGTGTGTGTGTGCGATCAGAGGCGGCCCCTTAAAAGGCACTTTGAGACGTCACCCGAGAGTAAGCCTAAACGAGTTCCGCCCTGTTGCACTGACCCCCACCATCATGAAGTGCTTCGAGAGGATGGTCCTGGCTCACCTCAAAACCTGCTTACCACCCACACTGGACCCCTTCCAATTCGCCTACCGCAAGAATAGTAGTACGAAGGATGCCATCTCCACGGCATTACACTCCGCCCTTTCTCACCTGGACAATATCAACAGCGTTGTGAGGATGCTGTTCATAGACTTCAGTTCAGCTTTCAACACAGTTGTCAGTCATCCCCTCCAAACCGATCACGAAACTCAGTCACCTGGGTATCAACACTTCCCTCTGTTACTGGATACTGGACTTCCTATCCAACAGACCCTAGTCTGTAAGGGTAGAGAACTACACATCCTCAACCCTCATCCTGAACACCGGCGTGCCACAGGGCTGTGTGCTCAATCCTCTCCTCTACTCCCTCTTCACCTACGACTGCACATCTGTACATGGTTCTAATACCATTGTCAAGTTTGCAGACGATACAACGGTTATTGGCCTCATCAGCACCAACGATGAGTCGGCCTACAGAGAAGCGGTCCAACACCTGATGTTGGGTGCGCCGACAACCTCTTGGCACCATGAAGACCAAAGAGCTAATTGTGGGCTTCAGCAAGAAAGAGAGCATACACACCCCCATCCACATCAACGGGGCAGAGGTTGAGCGTGTCGCCAGCTTCAAGTTCCTGGGTCTCCACATCTCTGACACCTCTCTTGGACCCTCAACACCTCATCCCTAGTAAAGAAGGCACACCAGTGGCTCTTTTCCCTGAGAAGACTGAAGAAGGTCTTTTCAGATTCTGGAGAATTTCTACCGCTGTACCATCGAGAGCATCCTTACAAACTGCATCTCTGTATGGTGTAGCAGCTGCTCTGTTGCCGACCGAAAAAGACTGCAGAGGGTGGTGAAAACTGCCCAACGCATCACTGGTTCCTCACTCCCCACCATTGAGGCTGTCAAGAGCAAGTGATGTCTGCGGAGGAAGGCAGCATTGTCAAGTACAGCTCACACCCCAGCCACAGACTGTTTTCCCTTCTCCCCTCTGGGAGGCGCTACAGGGCCCTCCGTTCCCGGACCAGCAGGTTCAGGAATAGCTTCATCCCTGCAGCTGTCACCCTACTGAAGTCTGCACCACGGTGATAGCCCCCCAACCTGTGACTGTTCTACCCCCCTCCACCCTGGCTTGACTGCCACACACCCTCCTCCAGCCACTGAACATTTGCACTATACTTCCTGTCCCTCCCCCCCCCCCTCCCCCCACACACACCCTGGCTTGACTGCCACACACCCTCCTCCAGCCACTGGACATTTGCACCCAGCACATTTGTCTTGTTTTACTACAGTATATCCCACTTATTACTGCATTACCTGTATTAATTGTACTAACACCATACAATACTCATTACTTAAACATTATATAACATCTAGCTCATTCACTTCATTTCCCTTATTACCACCACTAATACTTACACCTGCACTTTATATACTTCTCATATCTACACTTCTACCTCAACTGCTGCTAGTCGCAATTCTGTTTATATTACAATTCTGTGTCATATTGTACCTATTTTATGTTGCATTTCTGGATGGATGCTAAAATGCATTTCGTTGTCTCAGTACTCTGTTCAATGTCAATAAAGTTGAATGTAATCTCTAATCTAATCTAATCTAATGAGGGCAGAAGCAGGACACTATGATCTGTACTAGGGGAGACTAGTGTGTGTGTGTGTGTGTGTGTGTGTGTGTGTGTGGGTGTGTGTGTGTGTGTGTGTGTGTTTGTGCATATGTGTGTGCGTGTGTCTGTTTGTGCATGTTTGTGTGTGTATGTTTGTATGTGTACCTGCTGGCTTTTGAGAGAAGAAGCAGAGACGAGAAGGGGAGATGTTTGTGTGTGTGCATGTGTGAGTGTAAGTTTGTGTGTGTACATGTGTGTTGTTGTGTGTGTGTGTGTGTGTTTGTGTGTGTATATGTGTGTGTGCGCGTGGGTTTGTGTGTGTGTTTATGTGTGTGTGTGTGTCAAATAAGCTTTCAATTAAACTAAACAGTGGTGTATCATCCATTCCACTATCTATCATGTAAAATTGATTGTATGCCAGCTTCTCTCTCCCTGTCTCTCCCTCTCTCTGTCTCTCTGTCTCTCTGTCTCTCTCTCTCTCTCTCTCTCTCTCTCTCTCTCTCTCTCTCTCTCTCTCTCTCTCTCTCTCTCTCTCTCTCTCTCTCTCTCTCTCTCTCTCTCTCTCTCTCTCTCTCTCTCTCTCTCTCTCTCTCTCTCTCTCTCTCTCTCTCTCTCTCTGCTCTATTGGGGCTAAGCTCTATCTCAGGCCTTCTTTGGAAATGGTTCTATCAGGCTCTATCAAGGATTCTATTCAGGCTATTGCTCTACTTGGGATATGTGGGGCCTTTTTCTGAAAACAGCTCCAACGTCTAACGGCTCTATTGCGTGAAGCCCTCCCACCAATGATATGGCTCTTCCACTACACTAGGGGATAACACAAACAGGGTGGGGTGCACATTAAAATCAACTCTTCTTTTATTTAGTCTTTACCAACCCATTGAGATCCCTTAATAACTCTTGGCGTGAAAACTGTATAGCACATCTGAACATTTCAGAAGATTAACCTCCAGGAAAAGAAAACTCTTAGCAGCCCTGTAAGAACGGAAAACAAACACTTATCTTTCCCAAAAATAAATTATTTTGAATACAGTCCCATATGAAGTATTTTCAAAACAGTAGGGTGAGACAAGTTAGCTAACCGAGTTCAGGCAGGAGCAACATAGTTCCTTACATTTACTTTAGTCCTTCAGTGAGGAAAAAATATATGCTGCACCCCCCAAAAACAAAGTTGTTCATGCACGACAAAATTAAATGTGTAGGCAAAGCATGAAAACAGGCTGCATTACCACACACCCTGACACATCCATAGCAATGGAAGATGACACTTCCCTCCATCATTCTGAATCCTCCGTTTATCGACATGGGAGAACGATACAGTTCATTGGAGAAACAGTTTACTGGAGAATTCTTGATAATACTCAATTCAATTGCTTCCGGCTCACTTCAACAATGTCTTCTGTTTTAGCTTTACTGTATCCTTATCAATTCTTAAACTCAACTGAAATATCCCAGACAATTCTGACTCATTTTCTTTTTCACCCATGGACCTATACACACTCTTCATCACTTCCACTCTTCTCCAGTTCCCTCTTCTGCTTGGCAGCTCTTTTGATCTCTTCACTTGTCTTCATATTTCTTTTTGAGCTCTTATTTATGTAAAGCACATTGAATTGCCTCTGTGTATGAAATGTGCTCTATAAATAAACTTGTGTCTGTCCGGCCATCCGTTTGTCTATATGTGTGTGTGTGTTTGTTTGTGTGTGTGTGTGTGTGTGTTTTGTGTTTAAAAAGGGATGTATACACTTACTGTATTGAACAATCTCCTGCATCTTCTCCCAGACTCTGAACTTCAGGTTGCCCAGGTGTTTCGCCACATTGATCAGAGCTCCTGAAACCCTCTCTGGATCCTGCAGTGTGCACTGGACTCTGGAATAACATGCAGGAGTCAGTGCTGCTGTGGGTTTGGGTTCAGAACCAAAGAGAAGAGAGAGACAGGAGGCAGATCACTCACCTTTTTACTGTGCTCTTGTAGTTCTGTGAAATGATGAAGTCAAAAATATATTTTAACATGATTGGTATGAAAAAGTCTCATAATAAACCTTTATTTACTTGAGCAGCCCCTGCCTTTTAAACAACACACACACACACACACACACACACACACACACACACACACACACACACACACACACACACACACACACACACACACACACACAGAGCAGAGACAGACACACAGACACACAGACTGACACAGACAGACACAAACATAAGTACACACACTATATAGTGTGGTGGAAACTGCATGGGCGGTTTAACCATAAGGGCGATTTGGGCGGCACACTGCAAACAGGGAAAGCAGTGCGCCGCCACAACAATGAGGAGAACCAGCACATCCTAAACTGGCTCATCCAGTGTGTACAATGTTGTGGCTTTTTTGAGTGAGCCCTGGGAGTCACGGATAAACAATGGTTTTGCTTAATGTACCTACTAGAGATGCGCGGATGGGCTATTATTTCATCCGCAACCACATCACAAAACGCATGATCCGTCCGCTATCCATCCGCACCAATTTTTTTGACCAATTTTCAAAACCGCACCCGCCCGCCATCCGCCTGTTGTTTTTAGGTATATATACTAGAAAGTTCTTGCCTGTTCTTGAAAGGAGACTGATCCAATGCCGCAAAGATATTTAAAGGATAGTATGAAAGCCTATTGGCTATGTTGTAGCCTATCCCCAGAATATTATCAGTATTATCAGTATCTGATCAATGCACAGGGAGAAACTTTAAAATAGCCAAGCACATCGGCAAACCTGACCTTACCATAGGCTAGTAGGCCTACACTTTTTTTTATCATTGTAATAAAACGCAATTTGGTATACCATTTTAATATGGTAATATAGCCAACTGTTTTTTTTTTTTTCAAAATGAAAGAAAGCCTATTAAGGAAACGCCGACACGAGTCTATTAATTCCGAAATTCCACCGCATTGTAGGCTTTATACTGTAACAACCCCAACACTTGCCTACATGCCTTGCAAATCAAAGTTTTCCGACTATTTTTCTTACCTTCTTTCTTAGCTGGTGATGTTATTGAGCTAGAAGTTTAACTTGTTCTGAACATCTCGCGCTGCCAATGCCCAATGTCACTTCTGAGTCAAATCATTCCATCATCTCTTTGAAATTCCTTTTTCCACGAGTGGTAGGCTACAATGACTGGCTTTTTTAAAATATAACTAATAGCCTAACACAACAAAATAACCCAGGCAGTTTCATCTACGACACGTTAAGGCTTCTTCCAATACTGACAGCTGACTCATAGCTTGCAGGTTTGCGGCGTTGCAAAGAGACGCGACATGAGAGGGATCGTCACTTAATTTAAACTTTTTTACTTCCTTTGTTTGCATTGTATGCATACACGGAACTAGGCCAATTTACTGCCTGATGAAAATTGGATTATTTAAAAATGTGCTTGGATGTAGGTAACGACATTTAACAATGTGTAGATATTTTGAATTTCGTTGGGTAAACCGCCACCCGCCCGAATTTAATTAAAATATTTTTTTTGTCACTTCATCCGTCCTATCCGCGGTTTAACCTTGGAGTCCGCGGGTGCGACCGCCAACCGCGCATCTCTAGTGCCTACTGAATGGGCCGCCTTCATCATTATCAGACAACCCTACCTGAGAACTTTTTCAGGAGGCACCACTCTTGGCCAGGTCACATCAATACAATTAAACCACATATTTAAAAAATTCAAACCAGAACTCACACCTACCACACCAAAGATACACAGACAAAGAACCACACACACACACAGACACAAACACACAGAGAGACACACAGACACTCATACACACAGACACAAACAAAAACACACATATGGACACACACAAACACACACTCACACACACTATGATAAGGACAGTAGATGGTTCTTACTTGTAGAAATGTGATGTCATCAGCTCCCAACTTCTCTTCTATGGCTTTGATGGTGTCTGAAAGAGATGAGATCGCTCTGCTCATCTTCTCAATCTTCTCCTTCATCATCTTACTCTTCTGCTTCTCTTCCTCCCTCAGTGCAGCTATCCTGGCTGCCTCTTCATCTCGTAGAAACTGGTGAAGCTTCTCAAACTCCTGTTTGATCATCTTCTCTGTGTGCTGGGCCTGAGTCTGGAATAAGGTCAATAACAGAGTGTCTACTAGGGAATTCCTCTGGATTAACATACTGCATAAAAGCTTCTTCCAACGTCTATATTCTATTCATGCTTGTGTCCTGACTCTCACCTTAATGTGTTTTGCTGTTCCATCATAGTTGAGTTTTACTTTTTCAAAAGCCTTTAGTTTTTCCTTCAAGGGGTCCACTTTGACCTTGAGCTCCTCCTGGAAGAGAGAGATAGAGCGAGATAGAGAGAGAGAATAATACAGTAGTCTTTTACATAGAATGCAATTTGTGACGCCCCTCAGATGTCTTGGTGACTATTCCAACATTTATGAAAATCCTGAATGTAAAATAATGAAGACAAATTAAATCCTACATGTCAGTGATTCTTAAATGTGACTTTTGTAGAACATAGATTGCCACCCCTAAAGCAACAAATGGATGCATTTCAATTGGATGATTGTGAACACATTCTTGAGGGAGCAGAGGAGTGAAATGATGGTGCTGCCACCAAGTGTTGAGTTACAGTAATAACAGCAACTACAGGGATTTTTAATTTGTGATTATTATTGTTTATAACGAAGGACTTAATATTAGGCTGTTGCTTGTTGTTAATTAGCCAATACAAAATCTTTTTCATAAATTTGTATCAAACTTACCTTACGGTCAACTGCTGCTTCAGCAATGGGACTGAACTGGTGATTCCTGTGAAGTTTTGAGTCTCTACACACCAGACACACAAGCTGCTGATCATCATGACAAAACAGCTTCAGTTTGTCGCCATGGAGACTACAGAGTGCGCCTCTCTGACCTCTCTCTTGTAAAAATGTCTCACATAGGTTTCTTAATGCAAGGTTGGTTGGTGGCTCAGCCTTTGATGACCTCCTCCTGCAGACTGGACAATCTCTGTATCCTTTGGTTTTCCAGTACTGCTGCAGACAGGCTTTACAGAAGCTGTGACTACATGACAGAACAACTGGGTCCTTGAAGATGTCAGTGCACACAGGACAGGATATATCCTCTTCTAGCTTTGAAGCCATTTTCCCCGAGTAAATATAAATCTGCTGCGAGCTACTCTCTCGTTGTAACTTTTCCCCAAACTTTACTTTCACTTTCAGGAGTTTGGCAAAACTAGTCAGTTTCTGAGTCCTCTTGTTGTTTTAAGCGATGTATGTAAGCATTGTAACCTCTCCAACGTCTTTATGAAAACATTTATGTCCAGTTTGAGTGTTTTTATTTGATTCTCACCTGCTAGAACATTTGTAGAGGTGTAACGTGGAACAAAGTTGCCGTCTGTCACTGAGCTTCACTTCCTCATAGCCAGTTTCCACTATAACGCTGTCAGTGTTGGCTCCTCCCAGCTTCTCTCTCACACTCTCTGCTCAACCCCGTCCCCTCTCTCCCTCTGTGTCTGCAGATTGAGTGTTTTTAATAGATTCTCACCTAACCTGCTGGAGCAGTTTTGTGACGGTGTGACGGGGAACACAGCAGCCACCCTTCACTGAGCTTCACCTCCTCCTTCAGAAAAGGAGAGTGAGAGGGAGGGATCTGGAGGAGCAGGGAGCTGATTGGTCAGTCTCACAACAGTCCACCAATAAACAGTTCTTTAGTGCCTCCTAGTCTTGAGGATCAGAAGTCAAAGTACCTGAATGAGTGAGCTCTAACTTACAGTCATAAACAGGCTTCATGTCAGTGTTTTTCCTCCACTATCTACATACATTTTGTTCTGATCTTATTCCTTCTGATTTTCAGTGACATTATCTATATATCTATTATCTATCTATATATAATATACAGCCGCGTAAAAAATTAAGAGACCACTTCAAAATTATCAGTTTCTCTGGTTTTACTATTTATTGGTATGTGTTAAAGTAAAATGTATATTTTAGTTTTATTCTATAACCTACTGGCAACATTCCTACCAAATTTCAAATCAAAATATTGTCATTTAGATCATTTATTTGCAGAAAAATGACAATTGGTCAAAATAGCAAAAAAGATGCAGTGTCTTCAGATCTCGAATAATGCAAAGAAAACAAGCTCATATTCATTTTTAAACTACACAATACTAATGCTTTAACTTAGGAAGAGTTCAGAAATCAATATTTGGTGGAATAACCTTGATTTAAAATCACAACTTTCATGTGTCTTGGCATGCTCTCCACCAGTCTTTCACATTGCCGTTGGGTGACTTTATGCTACTCCTGGCGCAAGAATTCAAGCAGCTCGGCTTCTTTTCATGGCTTGTGACCATCCATCTTCCTCTTGATCACATTTCAGAGTTTTTTTTATGGGATTCAGGTCTCGAAATTGGGCTGGCCATGACAGGGTCCTGATCTGGTGATACTCCATCCACACCTTTACTGGCCTGGCTGTGTGGCATGGAGCATTGCCCTGCTGGAAAAAACACTTCTCAGAGTTGGGGAACATTGTCAGAGCAAAAGGAAGCAAGTTTTTCTTCTGGGACAACGTTGTACTTTGCCTGGCTGAGGTTTGTAAAAGACCATAAGGATTGAACCAAAGCGGACTGGAAGGTCTCCTAGTTCGTCTTCTCTGATGAGTCCAATTTTCAGCTTTGCCCAACACATGGTCGTCTGATGGTTAGACGGAGACCTGGAGAGGCCTACAAGCCACAGAGTCTTGCACCTACTGTGAAATTGGACTCATCAGAGATGACGAACTAGGAGACCCTCCAGTCGGCTTTGGTTCAATCCTTATGGTCTTTTACAAACCTCAGCCAGGCAAAGCACAACGTTGTCCCGGAAGAAAAACTTGCTTCCTTTTGCTCTGACAATGTTCCCCAACTCTGAGAAGTGTTTTTTCCAGCAGGGCAATGCTCCATGCCACACAGCCAGGCCAGTAAAGGTGTGGATGGAGTATCACCAGATCAGGACCCTGTCATGGCCAGCCCAATTTCGAGACCTGAATCCCATAAAAAAAACTCTGAAATGTGATCAAGAGGAAGATGGATGGTCACAAGCCATGAAAAGAAGCCGAGCTGCTTGAATTCATGCGCCAGGAGTAGCATAAAGTCACCCAACGGCAATGTGAAAGACTGGTGGAGAGCATGCCAAGACACATGAAAGTTGTGATTTTAAATCAAGGTTATTCCACCAAATATTGATTTCTGAACTCTTCCTAAGTTAAAGCATTAGTATTGTGTAGTTTAAAAATGAATATGAGCTTGTTTTCTTTGCATTATTCGACATCTGAAGACACTGCATCTTTTTTGCTATTTTGACCAATTGTCATTTTTCTGCAAATAAATGATCTAAATGACAATATTTTTATTTGAAATTTGGTAGGAATGTTGCCAGTAGGTTATAGAATAAAACAAAAATGTACATTTTACTTTAACACATACCAATAAATAGTAAAACCAGAGAAACTGATAATTTTGAAGTGGTCTCTTAATTTTTTCCGCGGCTGTATATACCGTCCCAGTCAAAAGTTTGGACGCACCTTTCAGTGTTTTCTCTACTTTTATTATTTTCTACATTGTAGATTAATACTGAAGACATTTAAACTGGGAAAGAACACATATGGAATGATGTACTAAACAAAAAAAAAGTGTTATCTACCATGTAGAAAATAATAAAAGTGAAGAAAAAACTTCTCAAAAAATGAGAAGGTGTGTCAAACTTTTGTCTGGTACTGTATATATAGTACTGTGGGTTACATATCACAGGGGGAGGGAATCAAAGACTATCTGAGTCCATGCTAGTGTCTTATTGCTGTCGTATTGACCTGTATGCTCAGCTCTGTTACATATTAACCCATAGTTACAGAGGCTGGAACCATAAACATTGAGTTCAGAGTCTTTTCTACCACAGGCAGTGACTGGTAGTTAGATAGCATAGTGTTTGAGTTTGTGTGTGCACTTGTGTGTGCGCGCATGTGAGTATGCACATTGTTGCAACCCTGGCTCGTAGGGAAGCAACATTATGAAAAAACAAAACCAAAACCTTAATTTTTATTATTCTAAATTATAACACAGGGGAAAAGGGTAGGTTGAGTGAATATTATTCATATTATTATACAGGGGAAAATAATAGGTGGAGTGTGAACTGCATGTCCTGCCACCAGGTAAGCATCTGCAGAGTGTGTGTTAGAGAGTGTGAGAGGGGTGTGGGAAGTTCTTAAAGGCATCCCGCATGAACTCGAACTAGCAAACTCCTCTTCTCTACACATCCTAAGTTTAACAATGCAACCACTTCCTTAGTGTAACAGTGCAAACACTTCCTTAGTGTAACAGTGTAAACCTTCCCTTAGTATTACAGTTTAAACCTTCCCTTAGTGTGTGTGTGTGTGTGTGTGTGTGTGTGTGTGTGTGTGTGTGTGTGTGTGTGTGTGTGTGTGTGTGTCTGTGTGTGTGTCTGTGTGTGTGTGGGTGTGTCTCTGTGTGTGTGTGTGTGTGTGTGTGTGTGTGTGTGTGTGTGTTTGTGTTCTCCTCAGGTGGCAGGGCTCTGAGGGGTTTGTCTCTGCTCATGAGCTGCTGACTGTGGGCTGCAGAGACTGGGAGTTCTTCCACACCAGTGAAGGTTCCTTCCTCATCTATTCCAGCGCCACCTCAGTGCTCTCCAAAGTGTTCAGGCTCAAGACCTACTGAACACCAGACTGACACTGACAGGCTCAAGATCTACTGAAGACCAGACTGACACTGACAGGCTCAAGACCTACTGAAGACCAGACTGACACTGACAGGCTCAAGACCTACTAAAGACAAGACTGACAGGCTCAAGACCTACTGAAGATCAGACTGACAGGCTCAAGACCTACTAAACAACAGACTGACAGGCTCAAGACCTACTGAAGACCAGACTGACAGGCTTAAGACCTACTGAAGACCAGACTGACAGGCTCAAGACCTACTAAAGACCAGACTGACACTGACAGGCTCAAGACCTACTGAAGACCAGACTGACAGGCTCAAGACCTACTGAACACCAGACTGACAGGCTCAAGACCTAATGAAGACCAGACTGACAGAATCAAGACCTACTAAAGACCAGACTGACAGACTCAAGACCTACTGAAGACCAGACTGACAGGCTCAAGACCTACTGAACACCAGACTGACAGGCTCAAGACCTACTGAAGACCAGACTGACAGGCTCAAGACCTACTGAAGACCAGACTGACAGAATCAAGACCTACTGAAGACCAGACTGACAGGCTCAAGACCTACTGAAGACCAGACTGACAGAATCAAGACCTACTAAACACCAGACTGACAGACTCAAGATTTACTGACAGGCTCAAGCAGTACCGGTTCTTTCAACACGCACACTACGCACGTTGCGTAGGGCCCCGCAAATGTATTATTTATAATAAAGGCCCCGTGGGGGAAAAAAAAAAAACGTGACAACGTAACTGTCCGTCGCGGACGTCAGATAGCTACCCATGCGCATCATTAGTGTAGAAAGATGAAGCGGAGCTATCCCTCGGGGAATGAAAAAAGGAAGGGGAAGGAACTTTGAAAATGAACTGCGGGAGCAGCAGTCAGGTAAAGCCTTTAACTCTCCTCTCCTGGTGGGAGAGAGGGAGGGACAGTCCGTGTTAGACCTACATCAACAGGGCGGTGAGCCCTTGGGGATCCCCGGTCTCTGTGTGCGTCTTGCTAGCTTCTATAATTTTAGTTGTAGCCTTGTATAGTTACAACTGCACTTAACAAAATCGAAACTTTGGAAAGTAATGGATACATATTGACTAAGATTGAAGTTTGTTTGCTTGGATAGCCCACAGGCAAATATAGACGCAGATACGATTTATTCTTGGTGAATAAATAAAACTTGTGAAATATTATGACAATGGTGCTAAATAATAAACACTTTTTAATAGAGTGAGATGATCATACCGAGAAATATCAAACTGTTGCTTGAAGTATTGGTTTGATGTTTCGAGGTTAGTACGTTGTTTATTATGGCATTTTACTCTCCTTTCATTTTATAAAGACACGGTCATTGTAAATCGAAAACATGTCGTTTTGTTAAGCTCAAGTCTTCTCACGACTCAATTTGTTTGCCTAGCAACCACTTCAACAGAAAACGGACAATATGGATCTGCTAAATAAAATGGTTTTAATTCCAAGTGATTCAGAGTTTGTAGTCTTTCTATAACAAATAGTTGCTTCTTCTGAGAACCTTGGCATATTTTCACTGGACCATTGAAGATTTGAAAGTTACAACCAATGTGTGTGTTTTCATGTTAGCATGGGAGCTGGTAAATTAACTGTTGATTGTAAATAGGCTGCCTTTTAAAGATTTTTTAGGTCTTTGTGTTTTTTCTCTCAGTGTTCACACTTTTCTGCTGATTTGGTCTGTATTTATTCTGAGTTGGATCAACAGGTGGCGATATGCAATATATTTAAAGGGGGGATGAGTGGAAGCACTGGGTGTCAGGTGCGACAGTTGAAAATTTTGGGGGTTCAGTTAGGAGGGCCCCTTGGCAGAATTTTGCCTAGGGCCCCATGGAGGTCTGAACCTGCTCTGGGCTCAAGACTTACTAAAGAGCGGACCTACAGACTTAAAGGTGCATTAAGGATTAATAGCTATTCGCTAAAGGTATGCTAGCAGCTAAAATGAACGAAATCTCTTGAAATGTGCTGACTTTGACATTATGACAAACTAATTACTCAACAACTGTCCTTACACAGTCAAACATCAATCATGTGCAACACAAGACTAAGCAAGACGCCAAATAAGCTACTTACTAGATCGGCAGAAGGTAATCAAAGTCAGGTCGGCGGGCATCGGCAGGCAAAACTACAGAAGGCAGTTATATGCCTATCGACCCTGCTATGCCATTGGCACGGACGCAATTCTCCATATTAAAAGTCATTGTAGTGCCCCAATTTTTTTTAAGCTGTTATTTTAAGGTTAAACTGCTTATCCTAACCCTAATCCTGAAGCATAATTGTTGCATATTGTGCCTTTAAGGCCAGGTTAAGACCAGACATATTGTGTGACCCAAATACAGACTGTGTCAGATAACATTTGAAGAAAAGAAGACATGAATGACACATAAGGCCAATATTTTTGGTAAAGGACTTGTAAGTTTGAAACACTTATTATCACTCTGTAAAATGAATAGAAAGGACATTTTATAAATGTGTGTGAATCATGTCTGTAAATATAATCACCACAATGTTAAACTGTAGTGCACTTTGTGAATACACGTATATTATATTCATTTTCTAAATCATTTTCTGATGTGCACGTGCAGGATCCATCTTCTAAGTGCTCTGCTTTGGCAGCTGTGTACTGGACAAAGTCATGTTGTAGTATCTCATATTCAAGCTATTCAATCCATACCAGGTCAATTCAGAACAAATTCTGTTTTACATTTTGATTTCATTTTTATATTCTGCTGTCCAATGTCAAAAAGTAAATCATCTGTAGGTTTTTAAAAAAATGTCATATGTTCAGCTGTTGTGACGTCATGCACTTTTACAGTGTTATGAACTTTGACCTTCACTCGTGGACGTCTGTCTTTCACCCAGCATATTGCTACTTCACATAGCATCACTGTTTTATTAAACTATTTATTAATAATTACACTGAATGTATTCATTTCAGATTGTTGCATTTTAAAATGTGTTATAAAAATATACTATATATTCAAATGATTTTCAGTTTGCAGTCAGTAAATGATCAACAACACCATTGATGACTATTTAATGACTGCAAACAGAAATGTATTTAAATACAGCCGCGGAAAAAATTAAGAGACCACTTCAAAATTATCAGTTTCTCTGGTTTTACTATGTATTGGTATGTGTTAAAGTAAAATGTACATTTTTGTTTTATTCTATAACCTACTGGCAACATTCCTACCAAATTTCAAATAAAAATATTGTCATTTAGATCATTTATTTGCAGAAAAATGACAATTGGTCAAAATAGCAAAAAAGATGTAGTGTCTTCAGATCTCGAATAATGCAAAGAAAACAAGCTCATATTAATTTTTAAACTACACAATACTAATGCTTTAACTTAGGAAGAGTTCAGAAATCAATATTTGGTGGAATAACCTTGATTTAAAATCACAACTTTCATGTGTCTTGGCATGCTCTCCACCAGTCTTTCACATTGCCGTTGGGTGACTTTATGCTACTCCTGGCGCAAGAATTCAAGCAGCTCGGCTTCTTTTCATGGCTTGTGACCATCCATCTTCCTCTTGATCACATTTCAGAGTTTTTTTTATGGGATTCAGGTCTCGAAATTGGGCTGTCCATGACAGGGTCCTGATCTGGTGATACTCCATCCACACCTTTACTGGCCTGGCTGTGTGGCATGGAGCATTGCCCTGCTGGAAAAAACACTTCTCAGAGTTGGGGAACATTGTCAGAGCAAAAGGAAGCAAGTTTTTCTTCGTCTGACCATCAGACGACCATGTGTTGGGCAAAGCTGAAAATTGGACTCATCAGAGAAGACGAACTAGGAGACCCTCCAGTCCGCTTTGGTTCAATCCTTATGGTCTTTTACAAACCTCAGCCAGGCAAAGTACAACGTTGTCCCGGAAGAAAAACTTGCTTCCTTTTGCTCTGACAATGTTCCCCAATTCTGAGAAGTGTTTTTTCCAGCAAGGCAATGCTCCATGCCACACAGCCAGGTCAGTAAAGGTGTGGATGGAGTATCACCAGATCAGGACCCTGTCATGGCCAGCCCAATTTCGAGACCTGAATCCCATAAAAAAACTCTGAAATGTGATCAAGAGGAAGATGGATGGTCACAAGCCATGAAAAGAAGTCGAGCTGCTTGAATTCTTGCGCCAGGAGTAGCATAAAGTCACCCAACGGCAATGTGAAAGACTGGTGGAGAGCATGCCAAGACACATGAAAGTTGTGATTTTAAATCAAGGTTATTCCACCAAATATTGATTTCTGAACTCTTCCTAAGTTAAAGCATTAGTATTGTGTAGTTTAAAAATGAATATGAGCTTGTTTTCTTTGCATTATTCGAGATCTGAAGACACTGCATCTTTTTTGCTATTTTGACCAATTGTCATTTTTCTGCAAATAAATGATCTAAATGACAATATTTTGATTTGAAATTTGGTAGGAATGTTGCCAGTAGGTTATAGAATAAAACAAAAATGTACATTTTACTTTAACACATACCAATAAATAGTAAAACCAGAGAAACTGATAATTTTGAAGTGGTCTCTTAATTTTTTCCGCGGCTGTATATCAAATATGATCCATACATTTACTCATAAGCTTAATATGTACATATTTGTGGTTATAGATCAGACATGAATTACAATCAGTTACCATATCTTTCAGTAAAAAGCTTCAAGTCTCTTCAGTTTTTCAGCAGTCCTGCGTAGGTTTATCTTTCATTTCCAAGATCACACCTGCAGGCACTACACTGCACCTGCCAGTAGGGGCACTGTTGGCATTCAGCACTTAACCTGATGTGCTGGATAAATACCCAGACTAAAGCCTTATGCACAATTCTCCATGATGAAACCACAACAAATAAACACCTGGCTGAACTCAGAACTCATCTATTGATTACCTGAGGACACCATTTCTGATCAGGAGCTTTGGAAAGCATCAGTATGCAGGAGGTTGCTACTTTTTCAACAGTGGGGTTATGCTAGATGAGGTCAATGGGGTTATGCTGGATGAAGACAGTGTGGTTATGCTGGATGAGGTCAGTGAGGTTATGCTGGATTAGCTCAGTGGGGTTATGCTGGATTAGGTCAGTGTGGTTATGCTGGATGAAGACAGTGGGGTTATGCTGGATGAAGATTAAAGGATATCGTGTTGAAAAGTTTTGCCACAAGATCCCATTTGTCAGCATCAGTGTCTATTAGGCCACAGCTCTAAGCAGATGACATAAAACATGAAAGACAATTTTGGCCAATTTTATTTTATTTTTGTACAGCGACAAAACATTAAAATTGTCTCAAGGTGCATCCTTCATGAAAAAATAAAATAAAATAATTATATGAATGACAAACCCATTCAAACTGATCAGACTAACAAAGCTGAGCTGCTTCACTGTTTCAGGACCTCAGAGTCTGATCAGACTAATGAAGCTGAAGCTGAGCTGCTCCACTGTTTCAGGACCTCAGAGTCTGATCAGACTAATGAAGCTGAAGCTGAGCTGCTCCACTGTTTCAGGACCTCAGGACCTCAGAGTGATCAGAATAATGAAGCTGAAGCTGAGCTGGTCCACTGTTTTTGGACATTGGTTATTCAAAAGGTTGTTGGTAAACTATGTATAAATTCACCAACTTCAGTTAGTGTTTGGAAATTAAAGTAAAATATTATTCTCTTTAGATAATCATGATGAATTAAACTGTACACTCAACACAACCCATGCGCTTAAATGTGTTACATATCTGTTCCATCATCTACCTATGGGTATTCTTCAGGCAGTAGCCACAGAACAGGTCATCAGAAATCATAATGCATGAAGACATTTTAACACAATGAACAAGTCATTATTAACCTGGCTAGAGGAAAATACATCATCTCTTGCTGTGCTGCTCTACTTTCACTAAAGCTCTCACTGGTAACATCGTCAGAGGAAAGAGTTTACAGCCAATAGCAAAGTATGGAAACACTCTCTCAGTGAAAGTGTGTGTGACAGTGTGTAGGTGTGTGCTATTATCAGGGTCAGAGAATGACAGCTCTCCTCTATCCCAGTCCAGCTGCACTCTGATCCTCTGGAGTTTCTGCTTCACTGTGAGGAGAGTGTCAGGCTGTGGTGTAAAGCGTGCTCCATATTCACCATCTGCATAATACACATACCACAGTCCACTCATGGAGGAATAGTCTCCCTTCCTCTGGAGAGACTCTGACATCACACCCACAAACCACAATGTGTTCTCTCCAACCTCCACATCCCAGCAGTGAGTCCCTGAGTTAAAGCCCTCAGAGCCCAGGACACTGTAATACTCATCAAATCTCTCTGGGTTATCAGGAAGCTGCTGTGTCTCACCCTCTCTCACACTGGTCAGATCCTCGGACAGGGTGAGTTGTGGTTGTGCAGTGTTGGGATCCAGAGTCACAGGAGCTGCAGAGTGAGAAACACAAATGGTTTAGGTGAAAAGAACACACACAAATAAAAACATGCACATATACAAACTAGAGGTCATTATCTGTATCTGTATTTGTATCTGTTAAACCAACAAAATGATTTGTCTTTGTGTCTGGATTCAGATAGAAGGCCAGAAGTGGGTGTGGCTTATGCTGGAAGTCATGTTAAATCAGACCCATGTTGTATTTTCTATTCTAATATTCATTGATAATGCAATTTATATGCTTTCAAAGCATCCCATTGATTTTATTTTTTTTATTATCTTATTAATTATGAAAATATATTTTCACACCCTCATACTGTACTTTTCATTCCTCTTTTTATTTCTATTTTAACTGAACTCAGTTTTATGAACTGTCTGAACCCCCCAGCTTGTCCAAATGTCTGTGGCACAGTGAACCACATCACCCTTCATGCTTAACATCTTTAACTGCTTTAACATCACAGTACAGGTTTGGTCCAACTGTACATGAGAAATGCATGCGTGAGGGTACCCTGTAGCATGGTGCAGTGACAGTTAGGAGCTTAAGGAAACCTGTGTCTTCAACAACTGAGTAGGGCAAGAGGTCCTGGCAAATCATTTCACCCAAAGTTTCTGTAATCTGCTTGGCAGTCGGGTTGTCTGTGTATGGTGTTTTTGAATTGAACACAGCCGTTATTGGTGGTTGTGGCTGTGTATTATCCACTGCTGGGGGGTCCTGGGCAGACATGGTCACAATGGGATGTTTGAGATGCATATGGGGAGTTCTGTGTGTGTGCGTGTGTGTGTGTGTGTGTGTGTGTGTGTGTGTATATAGGTGTCTGTTTGTCTCTATGGTCTGTATAGCTCTAGTAGGGGAGATTTGTGTGTCTGTGTGTGTCTGTATGTGTATGCACGCTTGTGTGTCGGTGCATATGTGTGTGTGTGTATGTCTCTCTGTGTTTGCATGTGTAGAGCTGTGTGTGTGTATGTATCTGCTGGTCTAGACCAGAAGCAGAGATGCTATTAGCTCTATTAGGTGAGGTGTCTGTCTGTGTGTGTGTGTGTGTGTGTGTGTGTGTGTGTGTGTGTATGTGTGTATGTGTGTGTGTGTGTTTGTGTGTGTGTGTGTGTGTGTGTATGTGTGTCGAATGTGCTTTCAATGAATCTGAACAGTGGTGTATCATCCATTCCACTAAAATCAATGTATGCCCCTTCTCTGTGTGTGTGTGTGTGTGTGTGTGTGTGTGTGTGTGTGTGTGTGTGTGTGTTTGTCTGTTTTAGTCAGTACTCACCGTATTGCACAATCTCCTGCATCTTCTCCCAGACTCTGAACTTCAGGTTGCCCAGGTGTTTTGCCACATTGATCAGAGCTCCTGAAACCCTCTCTGGATCCTGCAGTGTGCACTGGGCTCTGGAATAAAATTCAGTAGTCAGTGCTGTAATGGGTTCGGGCTCAGAAACTTTGAGAAGAAAGAGACAGATCACTCACCTCTCCACTGTGCTCTTGTAGTTCTGGAAAAACACCAAAGAACAAAATATGTAAACATTGCATTAAAGTAACAGTATGCAACAATTATACTTCAGGATTAGTGTAAGGATAAGCAGTTTTACCTTACAATAACATCTGGAAAAAAAATTAATATGGAGAATCGCCTCCGTGCCATTGCCATACCAGGGTCCGTGGGCGTATTACTGCTAAATGTAGGTTTGCCTGAAGCCGTCTTGCTTCCTACTGTCTGCCAAACCAGTAAGTAGCTTATTTGCTGTCTTGCTTTGTCTTGTGTTTCACTTGCTTGTTGTTTGACTGTGTTAGGACAGTTGTTGAGTAACTAGTTTGTCATAATGTTAAAGTTAGCACATTTCGAAAGAGATTTCGTTAGTTTTAGCTGCTAGCATATCGTTAGCGAATAGCAATTGATATGGAATGCTACTTTAACACTTGACATTTAATTATCCTATATTAACCACTTAAAGCAGCGATAAGGAGTTGTGATCCAAAACTAGCAAGCTAACTATCTAAAGCAGAGGTCTTCAACGCCAAATTATTTCATCTGAAGCATTTTTTCCCTCTTCCAAAAATGTAAAACATCCAATAGGCCACATAAACATAAACAGAACGTATAAATGGCTTTCTATTCGTTAAAAATAAAAAAATAGGCTACCTATGAGTCTTCATGCGATCATTTGATCACCATGGCAACGTAAACACTTAACTACATTTAGCTATCTGGTGCCAAAACACGTTGCCTGCCATCACCATACAATTTGAAATAATGGATTGTTTTGTAAATTCTCGGAACAAAAGCTCCACATTAGACACCATTGATGGCGGTTCAGATGATCTACCTAAAGAGGATGCCAACACCCCTTCCATGAACAGCCAAAAGCAAACGGGAGAAGAGACGTAAATATTCAGAGAATTATCTTAAGTTTGGCTTCACCTACAAAGAGACTGATGGTGACGAATAACTAGTGTGCGAATAACTAGTGTTTCTCTTCCGTGCTATCAAAAGAAACTATGAAACCATCAAAGCTGCAACGACACTTAAAGACAACCCGTGCTCACTTGAAAGATAAAAACATTTAATATATACCGTTTAAAATCTTTTTAGGACCAGCAGACCTTGATGAGACAATCAGCCAACATGTGCGAGCTAGCTTTAAAAGCCTCTTATCAAGTTGCATTACGTGTTGCTCAGACCAAGAAGCCATACATAATTGCGGAACCTTTAATATTGCCAGCAGCTAGTGATATGCGCAAAACAATGTTTGGGAAGGATGAGTACATAAAAAAACTGAAAAGCATCCCAATGCCCGTCCTATTGAAGAATTGGCAGCTGATATGAGGGCACTTCTGGTCGCAAAACTCCTAAAGGCAGATTATTTTGCACTTCAATTAGATAATCCCCCAATGTGTCAAACGACGCTCAGCTTTTAGCTTTTTTTGTGATTTGTCGACCAAAATGAGATGCAGGAGAAATTTCTATTCTGTAAGCAGCTGCCTGGACGTTAAGCAAGTTCAGAGATTTTCAAAGTGATCAACATTTTTTTTCGTGAACATTATATACCCGGGCCACAAACGGTGCAAGAGCCATGTATGACGCACTGCATTCTTCATAGGGAGAATGTTGTTGACAAAGACATGAGTGATGAATTATCAACGTCAGATCTTTCACTAGGTATGAGATATGTCATCCATACTTAAGCTTCTCAAGCTACTCAATTCTTTGTCCCTCCCTAATTGAATACAGAGTGATGGCTAACTGTAAGTGAAAATAAATGTCAATAATAAACAGAATAAATTAAACGAGTTGTGTGTCACAGACAATGTGTAATTCTGTTCACACGTGTGAAGGGGAGTGTGTGTGTGTGAGTGTGTGTGTGTGTGTGTGTGACTGATACTTAGTTCCAAACAAAATATATGAATATCAGGCCCAAATTTGGGGCGCGGGGTGGGGGTCTCTGCTTAGAGTCTCTCTCAGCCAAGGGGTCCTTGGGGTGAAAAAGGTTGATCTAAAGGCATGCAAAAACCTTGCCCAGTTGACACTGATAAAAGCTTGCCAACACACTAACTGGTGTCTCTTGGCAGTAATGCTGGCAATGTCATGCTGTGTGGGTGTTCCAGCCCGGTACACAGAACTACATAGGGCCTATCCTGGATGGCTAGTGGGAAAGACACAGACATTCACATGACCATATGCTATCAAAAAGGAATTTGAGGATGGTACCAAAACTAGTTGCCTATAAAACCACACCTCAGAAAAGTGTCAAATTGTTGCCTAGTGTTACTTTAAAGGAAACATAAGCAAATTACTTATGTCAATAATGCTTCCAGGATCTAAACACTACCATTAATTAATATAGGAAGTTATATAAAAAACAGGAACTTTTAAATCAGTAATTTGCCATCTTCATGATTAAGAGTGTTGGTTTGTCAGATTATAAACTACTACAGAACCTGTAATCCTGAGTGTTAGGTTAACATAATGCATAGGTTTTCATATATAATATTATCATTTCCATACATACAGTGTATACTGTACATCTGTTTTCTTTGTGGATCAGAAAAGATTTACTCCTGTTAATGACTGTCAATGACACTTCTTTAGGAAAAAAGAAAAACAGGACCGGTTCTTACCTGCAGGAATGTGATGTCATCATTTATCAACTCCTCCTCTATGGCTCTGATTGTGTCTGAAAGAGATGAGATCTCTCTGCTCATCTTCTCAATCTTCTCCTTCATCATCTGACTCTTCTGCTCCTCTTCCTCCCTCAGTGCAGCTATCCTGGCTGCCTCTTCATCTCGTAGAAACTGGTGCAGCTTCTTGAACTCCTCCTTGATCTGTTTCTCTGTGTGCTGGGTCTGAGTCTGGATGATTACACACAGTAATGAAAAAGTATTGTTTTCTTGTTGCTGAAATGGAAACTCTGTTGTCTAATCTGGTCCATAGCTCACCTTAATGTGTTCTGATGTTTGGTCCCAGATGAGTTTAACTTCTTCAAAGGTCTTGAAATTATTTCTTAGAGGCTCCAGTTTGATCCTGAGTTCCTCCTGAAATACACACACACTGTACTGGGTAACAACTACTGCGGTAAACACAGGTGTAAAGATTTGCACTCAACTGGTGCTGACATTGAGTAGTTATGGAGGCATGCATCTGCATATTTAATTCCTTATTAATTCTTCATAGAACCAATTTTGTTTAAGCATCATTAAACAGGAGCATTCCTACCTTAATATCTTGTGCAGCCTCATCAATGGGACTGAAGTTGTGACTTTTGTGTGTTTTTGAGTCTCGACACACCACACACACAGGCTGCTTATCATCCAGACAGAAGAGCTTTAGTTTCTCACTGTGCAGACTGCAGAGCACCTCAGACCCTGCTGAAGCTCTCTGACTTCCCTGCTGTGCAAAGGTCTCACACAGGTTCTTTAAGTGGAGGTTAAGGGGAGGATGTTCCCTTGATGATCTCCTCCTGCAGACTGGACATTCCCTTGATGTTTTGGTTTTCCAGAACTGCTGCAGACAAGCTTTACACACACTGTGACTGCATGAGAGGACAACAGGATCCTTAAAGATGTCACAGCACACAAGACAAGAGAAATCCTCTTCAGAGAAAGGTTTCGATGCCATAGTCTTGTTACCGGAGGACTCTCTTTTGCAATGGCTGCTAACTCAGTTTGCTTTCACTTTCGAGTTCACGGTTTGAAAACCACGTCAGTCTCTGAACAGGAATACACAACATACTAAAGTCACAAGACTGCCAGCCTCATATTCATGTTTTTGAAACCAGAATGGTTGGTTTGTTTGTTGAGTGTAAAAGTACACCAGAGAACTCCTACCTGTTTAAAGTTCGCTGAAACACAGCCATTCAGTGGAGTTCGTCCGCCTCAGTTCCCCACTTCCTTGTTAAACAACGTTTAGGCGAGTCAGAGGGAGGGACTTTGGGTGAAGAGGATTCTGATTGGCCTGCTCAGCTACACCTTTAGGGCTCAGATACACATACGCGTCTTTTTTCAGGCAGAAACGCTTCAGTAACGCCTTGGCAAAGTGCGGCGGACCAAAACAGAAGCGGTGCGCTTCCCTGCCTTGCGCTGGAAAGTTGAGAATAGTTCAACTTTTAAGCGCAGCTAAAAAACGCTTCAGAGACGCAACGCGTGGTGGAGAAGGGGCGCACGCTTTAAACGCGCCGTACCATAGGAATCAATGCATTTGCTCGCGTCCCGTTTTTACAAAAACGCGTATGTGTATCTGAGCCCTTAGAGAGAGAGAGAGAAAAAAAGAGAGAGAGAGAGAGAGAGACTGAGAGAGAGCACCTTTTCATCAATCCTGTTGTGATGTTTGACAGGTATAAATTACTTCATGACTTGTTATGCCATACAGTTTACTCACAGGAGGGATGAGTTTCCGAAAGGCCCTTAGTCTGTACTTCAAAGTGTTCACCATGAACAAATGAGCAAAGGACACATGAACATACTTGACAAGTTGAAGTGCAACCTGATTGTTCGATTTTTTTCTCACATAGTTTAATATCAAATTCTGACAAATTCTGAACACATTTAATTTGAAGTGAAATACATTGAAATACATTACTTGTGGCAGGAACGGTACTGAAACAGGTGTGTGTGTGTGTGTGTGTGTGTGTGTGTGTGTGTGTGTGGGTGTGTGTGTGTGTGTGCATGTGCATGTGTGATGACGCATTTCCTAGGCGTGTCCTCACCGCATCCTAATGGCGGACTCAACAGACTTTTATTATACTTTGAACAAAATGGACACTTCTATAGTCCTTATTGGACATCCCCACATAACTCTCTGAACTGGTTTACCTTTGCTGGCGTGTGTGGAAGCATAGGGGTGTCATTTATCGTCAACACCACGCCAAACATTTCACTGCACACTCATTCATTTACCGTTGATCCAAATCTCCGTTCTATTGCCCCAAATGTTGTTTAGCAAATTACTGTTAAGTTGCATTTTCATATAGTATGTGTATAAATGAAACAATATACAGTACCAGTCAAAAGTTTGGACACACCTTTAATTTTTTGGAGGATTGTTTTCTTTACTTTTCTTATTTTCTACATTGTTAATTAACACTGAAGACATTTCATCTACAAAAGAACACATATGGAATGATGTAGTAAACAAAAAAAGTGTTATCTACCATGTAGAAAATTATACTACGCTCATACG
The DNA here is from genome assembly GCF_963457725.1 of Sprattus sprattus. NCBI lineage: Eukaryota > Metazoa > Chordata > Actinopteri > Clupeiformes > Clupeidae > Sprattus > Sprattus sprattus. The sequence goes on along the minus strand of NC_137924.1, from coordinate 5,223,273 downwards.
TAGTCTGGCCCAGCCCCGCCTAACATCGTTTCCAGGCTTCACCCTACAACCGCACCAATCAGCGAACAGTTCAGAGCTGTGACGCAAAACTCGCCTTGCCGAGGTGCATGTAGTCCAGCGGAGTTTGTAGTTTACCAGCATTGTCTCAACTCTCGAGAACATCAGAAAATGAAAAGGAGAACAAGAGGATTGTCTTGTAAGTTTTATGATGGGAAAGGACGTCGTAGCTCTTCTCCCAACTGGCTTTGGGAAGAGTTTAATCTACCAGATGGCCCCGTTAGTAATGGAGAGACTGGGGAAACCGAATGCTTACCAAACGTTGCTGATTGGTTAAGGGAACTCCAATGATTTTAAACCTCAAGCTAAGCACCCGCCCATCTCGGAAACGAAAATGCATGGGGTTTTGTCAGACTGACTGACGGAAAGAAATGGAGTCACAGGCTGGTAATATCCAGGCTAGGATTATGCACCTGGTGGAGGACAAATACATTTCCAACCACAGAGTTTTGCCTCCCTGCTGCCTCTTTGCCTACCCTAAAAGACCTCTGACACAGTTACCCTTTGACCCTAAAAGACCCCTGACACAGTTACCCTTTGACCCTAAAAGACCTCTGACACAGTTACCCTTTGACCCTAAAAGACCCCTGACACAGTTACCCTTTGACCCTAAAAGACCTCTGACACAGTTACCCTTTGACCCTAAAAGACCCCTGACACAGTTACCCTTTGACCCTAAAAGACCTCTGACACAGTTACCCTTTGACCCTAAAAGACCCCTGACACAGTTACCCTTTGACCCTAAAAGACCCCTGACACAGTTACCCTTTGACCCTAAAAGACCCCTGACACAGTTACCCTTTGACCCTAAAAGACCCCTGACACAGTTACCCTTTGACCCTAAAAGACCTCTGACACAGTTACCCTTTGACCCTAAAAGACCCCTGACACAGTTACCCTTTGACCCTAAAAGACCCTTGACACGGTTACCCCAGCACACAAGTGCCCCCTGGCCTATTGTACCTTTAAGTGGTTTGTTCCACACACAAGATATGCACATACAGTACCAGTCAAAGGTTTGGACACACTTACTCCGTTTTTGAGAAGTTTTTTCTTTACTTTTGTTATTTTCTACATGGTAGAGCACACTTTTTTTGTTTAGAACATCATTCCATATGAGTTATTTCGTAGTTTAAACTTTTTCAGTATTAATCTACATTGTAGAAAATAATAATGTAAAGAAAACACTTATCCCCCCCCCCAAAAAAGTGTGTCCAAACTTTTGACTGGTACTGTATATCCATTTCACATCCTATCTATCACCAGGTATGGATGGGGCACAGTTCAGATATGAAGCCATCTGATTCCATCAGCTCCTGTTGTGATTTATATCAGCATGTCACACACCTGATCTGTGTCCCTTGGGAGTGAATGGGTTGCATTTACTGTGCAGTGAAGACACAGCCTCACACTCAAACAAGGTCTGAGTAAAATAACTGTTACAGCCTTCAACCAGCAGATGGCAGTGTATGAACATGACATTCATCAAAGCCCTTCCCATACTAGAACTATTGTTAGTGTTCCATGTTGGTCTATCTATCCGTCATCAGACTAGTGTAGGTTTGTGCCCCTAAGGAAATACACCGCCTCTGTCTCCAACCACTAGGGGGCGCTGCCTGTGGACTGGCCTGTTGCTCTATCAGGAGCACTAATGGGGATCAGCTCAAGGCTCTGGTCATCTTCATCTTTGGGTGTGCAGGTTAAACAGGTGAAGAAGAAGGAGACGGATATAAACCTACTGCATCCAATGTACCAGCACACACACACTTATACATGTTATTATGAGTATTACACAATATCCATTCCTTCTCTCTCTTTAACTATTTATTTGTGTGTGTGTGTGTGTGTGTGTGTGTGTGTGTGTTTGTGTGTGTGTGTGTGTGTGTCCTGAAAGAAAAACAACACAGAAAGAGACAGGTCCATTGTCTGGTTTTAATGATCAGTGCATAACTAAGAAAACAGAAGAAGAAGAGCTCTTCAGAAGAGGAAAATCTTTCTTCCTTTGGAGTGAAACAATATAAAGCTTTTTATAAATATGTTTTATATATACTATACGGCTGAATATGTGAAGCCTCTGTATGTCCTAAAGCATTTCCCTTTAAATGAAACTCACTTTTCTCAAACATGACTTAACATCGAAACCTGGATAGGAAGGCCATTGTTTAAAACAACTTCTATTATAGACACAAATGTATGGTCAGAAAAGAATGACAACCCCCAATATAATACTGAATAGCAAAACATCCCAATCAGTTTGGCCCTCCCCTCCCCTGCCCAGACAAGTAGAAGACATTTCTCTTACAAAAATATATTTCTTCTCTATAAAATACTCTGAAGGGACATCAGCTCAGTTTTATATTGGTGTTGTCCCACAACAAGAGTTTGTGTGGAAAACATACGAAGCCCATGACAAGAGAGAGAGAAAGAGGGACAGAGAGAGAGAGAGAGAGAGAGAGAGAGAGAGAGAGAGATAGGGGGGAGAGAAGGAGAGAGAAGGTGAAGAGAGAGAGAGAGAGAGAAAGAGAGAGCTATCTGGCTTCTTGATGTTCTCTTTGCATAATCTATACATGATTTCATTTGTGAAATGGAACTTAAACTTACAGCCCCAAAAGAAAATCTTAATGTTTAGTCTAAATTGCAGCTAAGAAATTTCTCAAAACTTCACAATGTCAAGATGAAAAGAAAAAAAGAAACAAAAAACATTCCACAAGCAAACCCTCACTCCATAACTGACCAAAACAAAAAAAGATAGACTGAAGTATTAAGAAAATTATCCAATCAAATTTAAAAGTAAAGAAAAACAGGAAGATAGTGATGCTACAAAAATAGCAAATACTGTACAATACCCTGTTTTCCATTGTAATCATTTAATTCAGTGTATGTGTGTGTGTGTGTGTGTGTGTGTGTGTTAAAAACACACACACACACACACACTCGAGCTAAAAATAGGCCTATAATGTCTATATGATTTTCCCTTTACCAGCCTGATCATTGCAAATGTGTTTTTTTCTTGTTCATATTGTGTGCGGTTAACAAATATTTTCTTTGTTGCACTGAATTTAAGTAAAAAAAGCTGGACCAAATTGTTTAATTTAATTAAATTGCAATTAGGCCAAATACAAAGTTCAGTTGCGAGTACAGTCTGGAGTCTGGACAGTCTTTTTCTCTCAATGCCTCAATAGGTAGATCTTGCCTGTCACCAAGGCAGAGGTTGGTGATGTTTGGCCAAAAAAGGTTGGTGACCACTGCCTTAAAATATCTACAAAGATCATTAAGTTCACACTTCACCTGGGATAACAATATATTGTGCTAGTCATAACATAGACAAATAAGGTTGTCTAAAATGTGCTGTGCTTGCCATTACATAGAATAACAAGGTTTTTTTTAGCAAACTATTTAGAATTTTGTATGTCATAGTTCTGAAAATGGCAAACCAATGCTGTGTTTGTGTGCAATCTTTTTCCACAGTGTTTTTTGGAAAAATTAAAAAACATACTTGTGTGTTTATATATTGAGTTTACAATTTGAGGAAAAAAAAATGTGTTGTTTGCGATGATTAATTTTGAAAAGTGAAAATTAAATAACCTTTAATCACAGATGTGTTTGTCTTTTTAAATGAAATAAGCGTTATGTCTCTTCAGTTCTCAGCACCTCTGACTTATTAGGTTTGTCTCCTTTCATTTCTGATGTCATTCCTGCAGGCACTACTCTATACCTGTCAGAAGGGGGCACTGTTCACATTCAGCACTTAACAGGATGTGCTAGAGAAGTACCCAGACTAAATTAATGGAAAACAGAAGTGTATGTTAATTAAATAAATGATTAGGGAATATTAGTCTCATCTGTAACATGTTGTCAGTGCTGGATGGTTCTCTGTGGTATGGCAGTGTTACGACCCTGTGGGTCTGTCTATGTATTTTTGCCTGTGTTTCTGTTGCGTCTTGTGTGTCTTGCAGGCGGGTTGGTGCGCAGCTGATTGGGGTTCTAATCCCATTAAGCCTATAGAAGTCCCGGCCCTTTAAAAGCGGCTGAATTCCATGATACGGGACTGACTTTTGGGAATCACGCATTTTTGTTGCCACCACTGCAACACAGGCCTTGCCAGCGCCACTACCAACTATATGCTACTCACTGGTGTGAGAGACTGGGAGAAAGCCCTACATAGGGACGTAACAGGCAGTCAAAACCAAAGTGACGGTACTACAATTATGATACAAAAATAATGAAATAAAAAAGTAAGCCAGTTGAAGGAGCTTTTATTTGAGTTTAGTCATCAGTGTTTTTGTTTAAACAGTACTAGGAGTTGGATCAGACTGAAGCTCAAACTATTCTGCTCCGCTGTCTCATGGACCTCAGTTATTCAACAGATTGTAGACATCTTAGAAACAAGACAACATGTCACCAACCTCACACAATGTTTTAAAATAAAGACAAGTCATTATTATTATGTTTAGGAATTGTATTTTAAATACGTTTCTATCAAGGAATTTATAATGAATGGGGACATATTAACAGCAAGTCATCATTAACCTGACAAAGGGAAATGACATCAGCTCTATCTGAACTGCTCTACTGTTACTGAGGCCTTCACTGGTAAGATTATGAAAGGAGAGATCCTTCCGACATTAAAGTATGGAAACACTCTCTCAGTGAAAGTGTGTGTGAGTGTGTGTAGAGGTGTGTTATCATCAGGGTCAGAGAATGACAGCTTTCCTCTGTCCCAGTCCAGCTGCACTCTGATCCTCTGGAGTTTCTGCTTCACTGTGAGGAGAGTGGAGGGCTGTGGTGTAGAACGTGCTTTATATTTACCATCATTATACCACACATACCACTGTCCACTCATGGAGGTATAGTCTCCCTTCCTCTGGAGAGACTCTGTTATCACGCCCAACTGCCACAAAGTGTTCTCTCCAACCTCCACATCCCAGCAGTGAGTCCCTGAGTTAAATCCCTCAGAGCCCAGGATGTCGGCATACTTATCAAATCTCTCTGGGTTATCAGGAAGCTGCTGTTTCTCACCACGTCTCACACTGCTCAGATCCTCAGACAGGATGAGATCTGGGTATGCAGTGTTGGGATCCAGAGTCACAGGAGCTGCAGAGTGAGAAACCCAAATTGTTTATGTGGAAAGAGCGCACAAAAAGAGATACAAACACATATACAAACTAGAGGTCATTGGACCTCATTCTCAAAAACAGTCAAGAAGAAATTTTGGTCAGATTGGAATGGGCCCATGTTCTGAAGGGCTGAATTTGTGAGAAATCGTTGGTGATTGTGTTCATATATATTCTTCAGACATTCTCGGATTGAAATTATTTTAATAATAAGTACGAGAATATTTATCATAAACAATTATGTTTCACATTTATAGTCATGATTCTACAAGGCATTGTGATGTCGTAACATAAATCAAAGCACTACACGAAAGCTGCACATGGCATTGAATAATTGGCACTACAGTATACAACATTTTGTGGATATAGCCATAGTGGTATAGAATGGACAAATCTACATTCTGCAACAGTACCTCCACCTCTGCACCGGTGAAGTTAGGACTGCATTACCCAGAATGCACTAGGCATACGGGCTGTAGACATAATGGTTACATGTTGAAAGTCGCTCCAGTAAAGTTCAAGCAAAACCCACGCTGACCTTGTGAGAGTAGTATTTTAAAATGCACTACACAGCATTACAGGCTGGTGTTCGCATTCGACATGATGTTGATCAGTGTCAAGTTGCCTGTGGATTCTGCACACATCTCTATAGTTATATGCCATTATAAGAAGCTGGCTGGCATTTATGTATGCAAATTTAAAGTGTTCTTAGCTGTGCACTGATTGTGTTTTGGTGTCAGAAAACTCTTGCTTCTTTCTATATAAACCTTGTGTTTAATTTTGCTTATCTCTTGTCTGCTGCAGTCTGGTAGTGACCCCGGGCTCTCTCTCTCTCTCTCTCTCTCTCTCTGTCCCTCACTATCTCTCTCTCTCTGTCCCTCTCTCTCTGTCCCTCTCTCTCTCGCTCTCTTTCTCTCTCTCTAACGTAAAGTGGGCCATCCCTCACGCTGGCCTGCCAGGATGTGGGTGAGCACGACAAGCTTGTTGTTATTGAATAAATAACCTTATATGCAACTCCAGAGTCCTGAGGTACTGAAGTGTATGATGCCAGTTCACACACACCTCACCACCTGCAGACTATGTGTGTCTGATGATGAAGAAACAGTTTTTCATGCAAATATAACTTTAAAAACAATGATCTTCGTTATGAGAAATGACGATATGCAGGATGATAGGAAATATGAGAATCAGAAGCATGAAAACCAGTGCACAGGGGTCATTCATTTTTTTTCTTCAATTAATGAAGATATATCGGACCTCTGAACATTGGGATGACCCATTCAATTCAATGGAACTTTCCGCAGAATTGAGGAGCCGTATAATAAAATGGTTGAATCATAAAATTATCAGAAATCATGTAAAACTATTATTGCGTGTATGTGTGTGTGTGTGTGTGTGTGTGTGTGTGTGTGTGTGTGTGTGTATGTGGCATTGTCACCATATTTAACAACCTTGGGTTTCTCTAATTGTTATTATCAAAATAAAATGTGAG
>NC_137924.1:5209110-5214110 GCF_963457725.1 Sprattus sprattus | reverse complement strand
AACTCGTGGTTGATGTGTTGTTTTGAGTCTCGACACACCACACACACAGGTTGTTTATCCTCCAGACAGAACAGTTTGAGTTTCTCACTGTGCAGACTGCAGAGCACCTCAGACCCTGCTGAAGCTCTCTGACCTCTCTCCTGTAAGAAGGTCTCACACAGGTTCCTTAAGTGGAGATTAAGGGGAGGTTGTTCCCTTGATGATCTCCTCCTGCAGAATGGACATTCTCTGGCCTTTGGTTCCCCAGAAGCGCTGCAGACAGGCTTTACAGAAGCAGTGACTACATGACAGGAGCACAGGGTCTGTGAAGATGTCACAGCACACAGGACAGGTGAAATCCTCTTCGAAATTAGAAGCCATATTCTCTCCAGTGGAAATATTTTGTTAGCTAGTCCCTAAATCACCCCTGTGTTTACCTCTTCATTCAATAGTGTGTCCACCTCCCACACTTCTGTTTAACGCAGTAGCACTTTAGTTCTAATGAACACGCACACAATGAGAGACGTTTAACGCAGTAGCACTTTAGTTCTAATGAACACACACACAAATGAGAGACGTTTAACGCAGTAGCACTTTAGTTCTAATGAACACGCACACAATGAGAGACGTTTAACGCAGTAGCACCTCTAGTTCTAATGAACACGCACACAATGAGAGACGTTTAACGCAGTAGCACTTTAGTTCTAATGAACACGCACACACTGAGAGACGTTTAACGCAGTAGCACTTTAGTTCGAATAAACAAGCCCACAACGAGAGCCGTTTAACGCAGTAGCACTTTAGTTCGAATAAACAAGCACACAATGTCCCCTTTCGCATCTCTTCCTCGTTCTGGGATGATTAGTCAAGTGGAGGGCAGGGATAAAGGGAGGGTTGCTGTAACTGAACAGGTAGAACAGGTGTTCCCACTGCCAAGACCACGGCAGAAACATTACGCAATGTGTTTGCTATGTGCACCTGAGTCATGACTGGGACACGCCCATTCATGCAATGAAAATGTGTCTCTAAAGAACAGCTGACAGCTCCTACTGCTTGAACAATTCAAGAACTGTTTGCCAGAGGCTGTGTGTGTGTGTGTGTGTGTGTGTGTGTGTGTGTGTGTGTGTGTCTGTGTGTGTGTGTGTGTCTGTGTGTGTGTGTGTGTGTGTGTGTGTGTGTGTGTGTGTGTGTGTGTGTGTGTGTGTGTGTGTGCGTGTCTGTGTGTGTGTGTGTGTGTGTGTGTGTGTGTGTGTGTGTGTGTCTGTGTGTGTGTGTGTGTGTGTGTGTGTGTGTGTGTGTGTGTGTGTGTGTGCGTGTCTGTGTGTGTGTGTATGTGTGTGTGTGTGTGTGTGTGTGTGTGTGTGTGTGTGTCTGTGTGTGTTTGTGTGTGTGTGTGTGTGTGTGTGTGTGTGTGTGTGTGTGTGTGTGTGTGTGTGTGTGTGTGTGTGTGTGTGTGTGTGGGTTTGTGTGTGTGTGTGTAATTAAATGAGCAGAAGGCTGTGACCTCGTGTCAAGCAAGCTAATCAAGTTTGTCCTCACTCATCAAATAAGCTTTGCTGTGTAACTGACACATGACTGGAACATTCATTCTCAATCCATAACTAATCTTTCAGTAACCTATTGTAACCTATATTACCCTAAAATCAGCCTCTCTGTCGTCAGATTAACACAACAAAACAAGCACACGATGAGCACTGCTGTGTGAAGTAATGGAGTCTCCCGCTGCGTCTCTGCCTCATTCTGAGAGCGTGAGTCAAGGGGAGGGGAAGTGACAGAGGGGTGGCCTCACCTGGGTTAACAGGTAGAGTGTGAGTCCAGGGGAGGGGAGGTGAACGGAGGGGTGGTCTCACCTGTGCATACAGGTAGAGCAGGATTCAAGGCTGCCAAAGACCGCTGCTATGTGCACCTGAGGCATGACTGGGACATGCCACGCCCATACAGGTGCAGACATTCAGTTTTGAATGTCATGAGAAGGTCATCCTTTGCTCACAGTCATGGGTAGCGCAGGACAAGCTAATCTACTCGGTCCTAAAAAACACATGAACGAGCTGTCATGGACAATTTGTCCCGGCCCAACAAATAGATCCAGATGATTCAGCAATTACATTCTGATCAGTTTTTGTGCTCAAGGCAAACTGTTAGACTCTTCATACAACACTACTCACCAACCCTACTCACCATCACTACTCACCAACACTACTCATCTTCATGCAACACTACTCACCAACACTACTCACCAACACTACTCACCGACACTACTCACCGACACTACTCACCATCACTACTCACCGACACTACTCACCATCACTACTCACCAACACTACTCATCTTCATGCAACACTACTCACCAACACTACTCACCAACATATCACACCAACACTACTCACCAACACTACTCACCAACACTACTCACCGACACTACTCACCAACACTACTCACAAACACTACACATCTTCATGCAACACTACTCACCAACACTACTCACAAACACTACACATCTTCATGCAACACTACTCACCAACACTACACACCAACACTACTCACCAACACTACTCACCAACACTACTCACCTTCATGCAACACTACACACCAACACTACTCACCAACACTACTCATCAACACTACTCACCTTCATGCAACACTACACACCAACACTACTCACCAACACTACTCATCAACACTACTCACCTTCATGCAACACTACTCATCAACACTACACATCTTCATGCAACACTACTCATCAACACTCCTCATCATAACTACTCACCAACACTACTCACAAACATTTTTCACCAACACTACTCAAAAACTCAACACTACTCATTTTCATTCAGCTGTCAGTCCCAAACACATATTGCTCTTTGAATTGGGGAAAAACTCAATTATATCTTAAATGGTAAAATATAATGTGTCCTGTCCGTGTTTCTCATCAACTGCTAACCAGTTAAACCTGTATGTTACCGTGACTACAGACTATGGGCATTTCTTACTCTCCAACAGAGACCTGATAACGTTACTCTATGTCTACGGTTTATAACTTGATTTTTAATTCCACAAAATTCTGTAAACAGATTTACATTCATTGTTGCAATGTCGCAGGAGACTACTAAACTAGGGTGACCAGATGTCCTCTTTTACCCGGACATGACCTCTTTTCGAGACCTAAAAAATGCGTCCGGCAGGGATTCCAAAATTGTCCGGTATTTTGCCTCGTCGGATATTTGTGTTTCTCTGGGTCTTTCACAAACTAGTTTTTACACACTTACAACTTTTGGAAAGGGTATCTCCCTTACGTTCCACCTTTTTGCGCGAGCTCGAACTTTAGAGAACTGTCATTGGTCGACCGCCAGATGCACAATAATTATCCTCCAAAGACGATCATTTGAAGCATTTGGCACGATACTTCGCCATTTCCAATCCAGCAGCACTGAGCACCTTGCTGCTTCCAATAGTAACTAGTATCTTTTCCACATATGGTCTATATGGTCAGCCTAATTAAACAAAATGATTAACAGCTAATGTGTCCTGTGCCTGTTAGTAGTGAGGAGGGGAATACTAATCGAACTATTAGCATAACAGCTAATGTGTCCGTCCTGTGCCTGTTAGTAATGTGGAGGGGAATACTAATCGAACTATAAGCATAACAGCTAATGTGTCCTATTGCAGTGTACTGTTCCCGGTAGGTGTTTTCTCGTCCAGTGTGTTGACGTAGTTCAACAGTCAGCCAAACTCGATTTCAAAAGCCAGGTAGCGAGCACCTTGCTCTTTTGTTGATGTCAGGTGAAAACATCACACACACACAAACACACACGCACACGCACACACACACACACACACACACACTCACACACAGACACACACAGACACACACACACACACACAGACACACACACACACACACACACACATCACTTTGACCTTTCACCTTCACTTGTGGACATCTGTCTTTAACCCAGCGTAGCTACTTCACATAGCATCACTGTTTTATAAAACTATTAATATCTACTCTGAATTATTCATTTTAGACTGTTGTATTTTACAATGCGTTTTATAAATATTATATACATTTAATGAATACAAAAAATGTTAAGGTTATTTTAAAAAGCACATATTCTTGTCTTTTGAAAAGAAGCTTAATCGGTTTTATTGACTAACTGCAAACTGAAATTCATTTTATAAATAAATATGATATCCATACATTTACCCATAACTTTTAATATGTACGTATTTGTGGATATAGATAAAACATTAATAAAATCCAGTTACCTCATCTTTCAGTAAATAGCTTTACTTCAGTCTTTCAGCAGTCCTGCGTGGGTTTATCCTGTCATTTCCAAGGTCGTACCCACAGGCACTTCACTGCACCTGCCAGTAGGGGCACTGTTGGCATTCAGCACTGAACCTGATGTGCTGGATAAATACCAAGACTAAAGCCTTTCTAGCACAATTCTCCATGATGAAACCACAACAAATAAACACCTGGCTGAACTCAGTACTCAATCTCATCTATTGATTACCTGAGGACACCATTCTCTGATCAGGAGCTTTGGAAAGCACCAGAATGCAGGAATGTGCTACTTTTTGACAGTGGGGTAATGCTGGGTGCAGACAGTGGGGTTATGCTGGATGAAGTCAGTGGGGTTATGCTGGATTAGGTCAGTGTGTGATTATGCTGGATGAGGTCAGTGTGGTTATGCTGGATGAGGACAGTGGGGTTATGCTGGATGAAGTCAGTGGGGTTATGCTGGATGAGGACAGTGGGGTTATGCTGGATGAGTTCAGTGTGGGTTATGCTGGATGAGGTCAGTGGGGTTATGCTGGATGAGGTCAGTGGGGTTATGCTGGATGAGGTCAGTGGGGTTATGCTGGATGAGGTCAGTGGGGTTATGCTGGATTAGGTCAGTGGGGTTATGCTGGATGAAGATTAAAGGAGATTGTGTTGAAGAGTTTTGCCACAAGATCCCACTTGCCTTCTATTAGCCTCAGCTCTCAGCAGATTAAATAAAACACGAAAGACAATA
>NC_137924.1:5189110-5204110 GCF_963457725.1 Sprattus sprattus | reverse complement strand
GAGAATAATCTGAAGTTTGGCTTCACCCACAAAGAGACTGATGGTGACGAAATTACTAGTGTGCGTGGTTTGCTCTTCTGTGCTATCAAATGAAACTATGAAACCATCAAAGCTGCAACGACACTTAAAGACAACCCATGCTCACTTGAAATATAAAAACATTTAATATTTCCCATTCAAAATCTTTTGAGGACCAGCAGACCTTCAGCCAAAGTGAGCAAGCTAGCTTAAAAAGCCTCTTATCAAGTTGCATTACGTGTCTCTCAGACCAAAAAGCCATACATAATTTTTAATATTCCCAGAAAGTTTAATATTAACAGCAGCAAGTGATATGCGCAAAACAATGTTTGGGAAGGATAAGTACTTAAAAAAACTGAAAAGCATCCGTATGCCCACCCTATTGATGAATTGGCAGCTGATATGAGGGCACTTCTAGTCGCAAAACTCCTAAAGGCAGATTCTTTTGCACTTCAATAAGATGAATCCCCCGATGTGTCTAACGACGCTCAGTTTTTAGCTTTTTTTGTGATTTGTTGACCAAAATGAGATGCAGGAGGAATTTCTATTCTGTAAGCAACTGCCTGGACGTTAAACAAGTTCAGAGATTTTCAAAGTGATCAACATTTTTTTTCGTGAACATGATATACCCGGGCCAAAATGTGGCGCGCTGTGCACAGACATTGCAAGAGCCATATATGAGCCAAAGACATAAGTGATGAATTCTCAAACGTCAGATCTTTCACTAGGTATGAGATATTTCATCCATACTTAAGCTTCTCAAGCTACTCAATTCTTTATCCCTCCCTAACTGAATACAGAGTGATGGCTAACTGTAAAGGAGAATAAATGTCAATAATAAAGAGAATAAATTAAACGAGTTGTGTGTCACAGACGATGTGTACTTCTGTTCAAACGTGTGAAGGGGAGGGTGTGTGTGTGTGTGTGTGTGAGTGTGTGTGTGTGTGTGTGTGTGTGTGTGTGTGTGTGTGTGTGTGTGTGCGACTGATACTTAGTTCCAAACTAAATATATGAATATCAGGCCCAAATTTGGGGCGGCGGGGGTGGGGGTCTCTGCTCAGAGTCTCTCTCAGCCAAGGGGTCGTTGGGCTGAAAAAGGTTGAAGACCCCTGATCTTAAGCCATGCTAAAACCTTGCCCAGTTGACACTGATAAAAGCTTGTCAACACACTAGCTGGTGTCTCTTGGCAGTATTGCTGGCAATGTCATGCTGTGTGGGTGTTCCAGCCCGGTAAACAGAACTACATAGGGCATATCCTGGATGGCTAGTGGGAAAGACACAGACATGTATCTGTCCTTCACATGACCATATACTATCAAAAAGGAATTTGAGGATGGTACCAAAACTAGTTGCCTATAAAACCACACCTCGGAAAAGTGCCAAATTGTTGCATAGTGTTACTTTAAAGGAAACTTAAGCAAACTATTAATTTCAGTAATGCTCCCAGGATCTAAACACTACCATTAATTAATGCATCAAGTAATATGAAAAACAGGAACTTCTGATTCAGTATTACTTCATGGTTAAGAGTGTTGGTTTGTCAGATTATTATAAACTACTACAAAACCTGCAATCGTGAGTGTGCGGTTTTCATAATACTATGAAAAACTATGCATTATCATTTCCATACATACAGCGTATAAATCTGTTTTCTTTGTGGATTCAGAAATGATTTACGCCTGTTAATGAATAAAGAAAAACAGGACCAGTTCTTACCTGCAGGAATGTGATGTCATCATTTATCAACTCCTCTTCTATGGCTCTGATTGTGTCTGAAAGAGATGAGATCTCTCTGCTCATCTTCTCAATCTTCTCCTTCATCATCTCACTCTTCTGCTTCTCTTCCTCCCTCAGTGCAGCTATCCTGGCTGCCTCTTCATCTCGTAGAAACTGGTGCAGATTCTTAAACTCCTCCTTGATCTGCTTCTCTGTGTGATGGGTCTGAGTCTGGATGATCACACACAGTAATGAAAAAGTATGTTTTCTTGTTGCTGAAATGAAAACTCTGTTGTCTAATCTGGTCCATATCTCACCTTAATGTGCGCTGCTGTTTGGTCACAGATGAGTTTAACTTCTTCAAAGGTCTTGAATGTATTTCTTAGGGGCTCCAGTTTGATCTTGAGTTCCTCCTGAAATACACACACACTTTACTGGGTAACAACTACTGCGGTAAACACAGGTGTAAAGATTTTCACTCTACTGGCATTGAGTAGTTATGGAGGCATGCATCTGCATATTTATTCCTGATTAATTCTTCATAGAGCATATGTAAGCATGATTAAACTCATCTGAGCATTCCTACCTTAATATCTAGTGCAGCCTCATCAATGGGGCTGAAGTTGTGACTTTTGTGTGTTTTTGAGTCTCGACACACCACACACACAGGCTGCTTATCATCCAGACAGAACAGCTTGAGTTTCTCACTGTGCAGACTGCAGAGCACCTCAGACCCTGCTGAAGCTCTCTGACTTCTCTCCTGTACAAAGGTCTCACACAGGTTCTTTAAGTGGAGGTTAAGGGGAGGATGTTCCCTTGATGATCTCCTCCTGCAGACTGGACATTCCCTTGATGTTTTGGTTTCCCAAAACTGCTGCAGACAGACTTTACACACACTGTGACTACATGAGAGGAGCACAGGGCTCTTGAAGGTGTCACAGCACACAGGACAAGAGAAATCCTCTTCGGAGAAAGGTTTCGATGCCATAGTCTTGGTACCGGTGGACTCTCTTTTGCAATGGCTGCTAACACAGTTTGCTTTCACTTTCACACAGTTCACAGTTTGAAAATCACGTCAGTCTGTGAACAGGAAAACACAACATCCTAAAGTCACAAGGCTGTCGGATTCACATGTATTTGAAACCATAAAGGTTGGCTTGTTTGTTGAGTTTAAAAGTACAACAGAGAACTCGTACCTGTACAAAGTTCGCTGAAACACAGGAGTCCACCCGTCTCAGTTTCCCATTTCCTTGTTTAACAACGTTGAGTCAGTCGAGCCAGAGGGAGGGACTTTGGTTGAAGAAGATTCTAATTGGCCAGCTCACCTACACCATTAGATAGATAGAGAGAGAGAGAGATAGAGAGAGAGAGAGAGAGAGAGAGAGATAGATAGAAAGCTTATAGTATATCCCCACATAACTTTATGACTTATTTTGCCCTGGCTGGCTTGTGTGGAAGCATAGGGGTACGTATCACTAACGCCACGACAAACATTGCTCTTCACGTTCATTCCGTTGTATTACATCTTTGGTGCCGTGACCCGGATAGTGGAATAACGAGACTGGTATTTCGCAGCGACGCAGGCTTGTGCATCGGATAATGAACTTGAACTTTTGAACTGGAATTGTTTTGTCTGAAGTGAGCGGACGGCTTCTTTCAAGTGAACAAGCTACGTGATATCCTTTACACTGATGATAATTGTGAATGCTATTGCCAACTGTTTGAACGGTTGATTATTCTAAATGGGCTTAGCAACTTGTTAACGTAAAGAGGCATTTTTTTTTGTTTGACGTACTGAGATTTAAGTCAATTATTAAGTATTGAGTGAGTTAATATTAATGTGAATGTTTTTGATAACTGAACACTGTGCATTTGAAACTTTAGGTTAGATACAGAAATATTTTGGAACTTATAAGCCTTTGTTAGTTGAGTGTACTGCTATAACAGTTTATAAGGTGAATAAGCCTAGACTAAGTTTTATGTTCACACTTTAAATTTCTACACACTACATTATTTCACTGTTAATCTGCAAAACATAGCAACATGTCACAGAACTTTCATGTCTCTCCCGCTGGCGCAGCCAGCTATCAGCCCACTCAAGTGCCTGTTCTAAATGACACCCCACCACCCTTGGAACGTCGCACCCCCCCGCCCCAAAGGCATGCACCCTACACCCAGTACACCACCCCAGCTTATCCCCCAAGGCTGCCAGGCACTGGAGCTTCAGGACAGGTACCGCCACTCCGTTTTGACTACAGCCCCGACACAAGCACCAAGACAGACAGGTCAGTGGACACCTCTGTGCCTAAACCCTGTGGACATGGGACCACAACAGCTCTACCCCTGCAAAGCACCACACACCATGCCCCAAGTATGATGTCATCTGCTCAGCAGCCCACTATAACAGCCTACCCCTATCTACCCCAGCCTAATGGGCCTAGCCCCCATGTCTATCCAAGCTATCCATATCCCGGACTTATGCCTCAAATGCTCATGCCTAGATTTCAAACACCTTCAGCGGCAGATATTTCAAGCAACCCCGCCGTCGCTAGGCAAAGCCCCCATGTACATTTTTCTGAGTCTGAAACCACATATCACAGCGAAGCCACACCATTGCCCCTGTACAGCGCCAATGCGTGGACCCCCAACCAGTGGCGGTGCGTCAATACAAGGCGCTGGGGCGCCGCCCACCCTACAATTTTGAGATGAAAAAAATTAAAATAAAATATGAAATATCAAAAAATTCAATAAGAAATGTACCGTTTTAAAGCGTTAAATGTGTGCCGGAGACCGTAAGCCCCTGTCAAAAAACACTTAAATGTGACCAAATATAATATATTGCCATTCGTTATCATTGAGAGAGAAGCCACTCCTCCCTGTGGGCGCCGGCCAAGTGGAAGTCTATGGGAGCCAAAAAAGGGGGCAGGAACATTTGAGCAAGGACAGCTTCTCATTGGCGGATGACAGTTCGAGCCCGGGGCGCACATCACTTGCGCCCACAGCCAATGACAGGGCTTCTTATATATCATCCTGACAGGACTGTCCAATCAGAGACCTTTTGTTATTCCCTCACATCTCATTTAAATATCACATATCTACCGGAGCACCATAGGCATAGCTAGCAGAGAATTGGAATCTGAGAGTATGGCGACTGAAAACTCCTTAGTATCTATTCGTGGAACACCTTTTAATCGCCGATCAGATGTCGATAAGAAGAGACTAAAAGACATGGGACCAGAATGTATGGATTTATTTAAGCACTGACCGCGGGAGGACGTACCTCGACCGGAGCTGGGCTGTTCAGTGAGTAATGCTTGTAGCGACGCTAGCTTAACTAGTAGCTTGGTTGGCAGTAATGTTGATATTTACAAAACCAAGTAACTTTTCAGTAGCTAAGCTCTTTTATTGATCAAGTAGCGCAGTAGTGTCCTTGAAAGAATGTATCCTGGACCTTTCTAATGTTCATACATTCCCTGTATCCATCAAACAGACAAATTAAGCAGTATGTCACTTTAGTGGAGACTAATGAAAAGCTAGGTATCGCAATTTCAAGTACAACAGACGCTGCTCATACATTTAGAATTAATTCATTTTAAATGGGTAGTTTGCATGCACATTCTAGACAACCGGATAACTAGAATGCTGTGGATATTCAGATACAGCTAGAGATGATGAAAGTTAAAATAAAATAAAGTAGAAATAAAGGAAGTCCGTGCTGTCTGCTCAGGGAGTCGAATTGGGAAAATGCCAAAGAAAAGTTCCTGTCAACATAATGACATCCAACACAAACATACGAACACACATACAGGTGATTTAATTTAATTTACCGTTTTTATCTGACTGACAGTTGTGTTGATCACTACAATTGCATTGACTTGGCATGCAGTTTGTTTAACTGAAAGTAGCTACTAAGTTATCAAACTACTTTTGACAGGTTTTTGTAACTTAGCTTGCTACTTCTTTATGAGGTGTAGCTTCTGTGTAGTGAAGCTGAATGTATTGTAGAGTAGCTG
Source organism: Sprattus sprattus (assembly GCF_963457725.1). Lineage (NCBI taxonomy): Eukaryota > Metazoa > Chordata > Actinopteri > Clupeiformes > Clupeidae > Sprattus > Sprattus sprattus. The sequence continues at coordinate 5,198,363 of NC_137924.1, read as the reverse complement.
ATAGCTTTGCTCACTACAAATATCAAGAAGCTTGCCCATCACTGCAAATATTCTACTCAAAACCTGTTTTCTTCTCACTGTGGAGAGCTATTTAAACCGCGCCGCCAAACTACACCCCCCTCAAAAAAATGTCACCAGCCGCCACTGCCCCCAACACAAACCATTACAGCCCCTATGAAAGGTTTAACCATACAGCCACTGACATGAACCCGGAGCCACCACATCCCCAGGCGCCCGCTCCAGGCTTGTACACCAGCACCCCTGCAGGTGCCTTCCATCCAGCCACACTTTCCAGCTTGTACACCTACCCATGTGTGCCACCGTTGAAGACCCCTGTTCGAGCTATGCACAGCCAAAGCCCTCCCACAGCAGCCTATGGCGGTCTCATGCAAACTCATCAGGTGAAAAATGTTCAAGTCTTCACTGGAAACCCAGACTGCAAGATACTGGTGGAGGACTGGGTTCGCGATATGCAGTACCTCCTCGAGGCGATAGAGCTCCCCACTCACCTTCGCTTTTCTACAGTCGTGCGGCACTTAGGTGGCGAGGCTCGCAAGCTGGTTCTTAACCTACCCCCCCATGAACAGACCCCAGAAAAAGCGTTTCAGGAACTGAGGGCAGAATACAGTGACACCCGAGGCTCCCTAGACCCGTTAGCTGACTTTTATGAGCGAAGCCAGAATTCAGGGGAGACTGCCTGCTCTTACACCATAGCACTGGAGGCAAAATTGCGGGCTGTGGAAGACAAAGAAAGAGGGGGAAATCCATTCCCCGACTGTGATAACAAACTCAAGCGGCAGTTCATGAGGGGGCTAACGGAGGAGGAGGTTTTCCTGAGAATAGCACCAATGACACCCAGACTCTTGAGCTTCCGTGAGCTTCAGGCTGAGCTCCGCCACCTAGTGAGAGAAGGTAAGAAGTTCCAGCACCTCGACAAAGCAAAAAAAATATGTTACATCGGAGGATGGCGGGAACGTGAGAAGGGAGAGAAGCAAGCCTGCATCTGAATTATCGGAGCTGACAGAGATGGTCAAGCAGCTAGCCTTTAACCAGCAGGAACAAATGGCCAAGTTGTCCACACTGGAGCTGATAATAGCCTCTCCGCTGCTGGCTTCACCACAAACTGCCTCATCAGCGCAGGGAAGGGTGAGCCAGAGCGCTAGCTTTACCTGTCACCGGTGTGGAAAGCTGGGACACCTAGCTCGAGTTTGCAGAGCAGTGCTTTCAGACCCCCTGCCAGTTGCAGTGCACACACCCCATCCCTCTCATCCTTTAAACTCTTAAAGCCCATGGTAGCTGGGGCAACCATGGGCGTGCACTAAGGGCTCCACCCTCCTGCTGAAAATGTCCACACTGAAGAGGAAACCTTGTGGGTCCCAGGAACGAAGGTAAGGTGAAAGACAACGGCCTGGAGTGCAGAGCTCTCATTGACTCTGGCTCCCAGATAACCAGCATCACCCACAGCTACTGGCAGATCCATCCAGTCTTAAAGCAGAAGAAGCTACAGCCTTCCAAAATACCCATTGAGGGAGCTGGGGGCCAAGTCGTGCCCTACCGTGGTGTATTGCTGATTGATCTGCAAGTGCTTGGGACCGAGTATAAGGCTTTGCCTGCTTTCGTCGTTCCTGATTCAAACTACCGCTCTTCAGTACCCCTCCTGGTGGGCACCAATGTCATTCGAGCCTCCCGGAGCCACCTCCAAGCAGCCTATGGCCGGCAGTTTCTGCACAGAGTCAAAGAGCAGCATCCAGAGTGGTATACAGCCCTGCTGAAGGTGGGGAGTGCCGAGCAAAGTGAAGTGCATGACATTGTAGGCCCTGCTGTGTACACTGGCCGTAAAATACGGATCCCTGGAGGGAAAGAAATGGACCTTAGATGCAGGATAAAAGCTGGTCCTCAGAGGAAGACGTATACTGCCCTGATCGAATGCCAGGCCTCCTTGAAACTCCCCCAGGACCTGCTGGTCGCTAAAGTCCTCGCAGATGTGAAGGGAGGTTGTGCCCCGGTCAGAGTGATGAACCTGTCCCAGCATGATGTCACCATCCGACCACACACACATCTGGCCAATGCTGTCGTGGTGCACAATGTTTTGGAGTTTGGTGATGAGAAGAAGAGTGAAGCCGGGAACAACGAGGCATGCCTCAGCCTGGGCCAAGTTGTCGCCAGCTGTGCTGTCGACCTGAGTGAAGTAGCAGTGGAGAATGAGAATCAACGTGCTTGTCTGCAAGAGCTGCTGGACAAGAATGCAGATGTGTTCTCTCAGCATTCATTGGACTATGGGCACACAACCACTGTGCAGCATGAGATCCCGCTGGTGGACTCCAGGCCTTTCCGGCTACCATATCGAAAAATACCTCCTTCTCAGTGTCAGGATGTGAGGCAGTTGTTGACTGAGATGGCGGCCACAGGAGTCATCCGCCCCAGCAAGAGTCCTTATGCCTCCCCAGTTGTGGTAGTGACCAAGAAAGATGGGTCATTAAGACTATGTGTTGACTATAGGAAGCTGAACTCCTACAGCACCCGAGACGCGTTTCCCTTGCCAAGGATTGACGAGGCTCTTGAGTCGTTGGGCCAAGCCAAATACTTCTCCACTCTTGACCTTACCTCTGGTTATTGGCAGGTGGAGGTAGCGGAACACGACAAGCACAAGACCGCATTCAGCACACCCATGGGGCTATTTGAAGCCAATAGGATGCCATTTGGCTTGCAAAATGCCCCCTCCACATTTCAAAGGCTCATGACCGGCTGCTTTGGAGACTTGAACTTCACCCATCTCCTTATCTACTTGGACGACATCATCATTTTTTCCACCTCTTTCAGTGAACATCTGGAAAGGCTGCAACTCGTCTTTGACAGGCTTCGGGAGCATGGATTGAAGCTTAAGCCCTCCAAGTGCCAGTTGGTGAGGCGAGAAGTAAACTACCTTGGTCACTTGGTGTCGGCTAACGGCATCAGGACCGACCCAGAGAAGATCAGCAGAGTGAAGGAGTGGCCGAAGCTCACCAACCGCAAAGAAGTGCTGGCTGCCCCCTTATACCGTCTCACTTCTGGTGACCCCAGGAAGAAGAAGAGAGGGGCCCCGAAAAATCCTGAGCTTGACCGACCCTTCACATGGATGGCTGAATGTGAGGAGGCATTTCAGTCCTTGAGAGATAAGTTAATTGATGCTCCAGTGCTGGGTTACCCAGACTACACCCTACCGTTCCTGCTGCAGACCGACGCTTCAGGGCAGGGGCTTGGCGCTGTGCTAGCGCAGGTCCAGGATGGGATGGAGAGAGTCATCGCGTATGCGAGCAGAGGCTTGAGCCCACCTGAGACGAGGTTTCCAGCACACAAGCTCGAGTTCCTCGCCCTCAAGTGGGCAATCACAGACAAGTTCCACGACCATCTTTACAGACGCAAGTTCTCTGTTCTTACCGATAACAACCCCCTGAAGTATGTGATGACCTCCGCCAAACTCGACGCTACAGGCCAGCGTTGGGTGTCCCACCTGTCAATATTCGACTTTGATGTCCAGTATCGAAGGGGACGAGACAACTCCAATGCAGGCGCCCTCTCACGGATGTCCAATGAGGAGGTGACGGAAGTCCTGCAGACCTGCCCCCAGTGAGTAAAGACAGATGGTCTGAGGCACAGAGAGGCTCAAGGTGCCCAGGAACAGGAGGGGGCCATGGGTGAAAGTGCTGCTGTGGAGGAGCCTGAAAGTAGTCTGCTGCTGGAGCCCAGTGAGCCGTATGGAGATGTGGGGATGGAGGTACTGCCTGCTATGACCACACAGGAGATACGGGCCGGGCAGAAGGAAGACCCCGACATAGGCCCTATCTCACACTTCAAGAGCCGGAACCAAAAACCAAAAAGAGGATGGAAATGGCCGTTAGTGGACGCCTTCTCCTAAAAGAGTGGAGGAGGTTAGTGATTAGAAGAGGCATCTTATACCGACGGGTCAGAGATTGCCATAAAGGAGTGGTGGAGCAGCTCATTCTGCCAGAGAAGCTGCGGGCAGTCGTCAAAACAGCTCTCCATGACACAGCAGGGCATTTAGGATCTGAGAGGACGCTACAGACAATAAGAGAAAGGTTCTTTTGGCCGAGAATGTTTCAGGAGATCAAGGCCTGGTGTGAGCAGTGTGAGTGGTGCTGCCTCAGAAAGACCCCCACCACCAATGTCAGAGCTCCCCTTGTCAGTATCCATACTAGTGCCCCCATGGAGCTGGTATGCATTGACTATTTGTCACTGGAGAAGTCTAAGGGTGGAATTGAAAATGTGCTCATCGTCACAGACCACTTTTCCAGATATGCGCAGGCCTACCCCACTAAGGACCCAAAGGCAGGCACAGTGGCTCGGGTACTGTGGAGGAACTTCTTTTGCCGTTTTGGGTTCCCTGCGAAGCTGCATGCAGATCAGGGGCGCAATTTTGAAAGTGCCATTGTGAAGGAGCTGTGTAAGTGCACAGGCATTGTCAAAACCCACACCACGCCCTACCATCCTCAGGGCAACGGGACCACCGAACGGTTCAACAGGACCCTCATGAACATGCTGGGGACACTAGAGCCGCACTTGAAGTCTCGGTGGAATGAACATGTGGATGCCATGACGCACGCCTACAACTGCTCACGACACGACTCCACCGGATACAGCCCATACTACCTGATGTTCGGCAGGCACCCAAGACTCCCAGTGGACCTGATCTTCGGCTCCCTGGGCGCTAACAAGCCATGTGACTACACAGAATACGTGCAGACCTTGCATGACTCCCTGACAGAGGCCTATGCCCTGGCCAATCAGACCTTGCACATTGCTAAAGACCAGTAGAAAAAATATTATGATAAGAAAGCAAAGAGTGAAGATTTCAACCCAGGGGATAAAGTTTTAGTCAGAGTCTGTCATGTGGAGGGGAGGCAGAAGTTAGGGGACCAATGGGAGGCACGCCCTTATGTTGTGGTGAAGAAGCGGCCTGGTTCGCCTGTGTATGTGGTGCGCCTGGAGAATGGGGAAGCGGAAAGGGTGTTGCAACGAAACCTCCTTACCCAGTGCATGTTCCTCCCAGTTGAGCGTGGCAGCGGAGTGACCATGGCAGACAGTGAGGCATTTACTTTACTTCACTTCTTCATCAATCTTACTTACATATCCTCAGGTAGCTCATTATCCTAACGTAGCGCCCCTAGTGGATTGTAATATATACCAAAAGTATGTTGAATAATTGTCTTGCCACCATGACATCTTCCTTGTTTAATTAGGAACTGCGTTCCAAATTATTATTGGTACCATTTTAACTTTGTTTAAGGTGAATTTCTGGAACATGGTTCCAATCAATGAATTAAGTAGTTAAGTTTTGAAAGGTGAATGTGACCTGTAACTATTGTTGTCATTATGTTGAAGAACCGAATTGGTTTAAATTATTATTGGTATCATTTTAACTTAGTTTATGATGAATTCTTCTGCCACATGACAACACCCCTGTGCCCTGGGCCTGTGGTGGTATGGGCCATAATAGGGAGTTCAGCTAAGGGTTAGCGTGGTGGCAGTGTTCTAAATATTAGTTGTTTCCATTTATATTCTCAGTCTTTTTGTGCCAAAACTAAAAGACCCTTGACACGGTTACCCTTTGACCCTTAAAGACCCTTGACACGGTTACCCTTTGACCCTTAAAGACCCTTGACACGGTTATCCTTTGACCCTTAAAGACCCTTGACACGGTTATACTTTGACCCTAAAAGACCCTTGACACGGTTACCCTTTGACCCTAAAAGACCCTTGACACAGTTACCCTTTGACCCTAAAAGACCCTTGACATGGTAACCCTTTGACCCTAAAAGACCCTTGACACGGTTACCCTTTGACCCTTAAAGACCTTTGACACGGTTATACTTTGACCCCAAAAGACCCTTGACACGGTTATACTTTGACCCTAAAAGACCCTTGACACGGTTACCCTTTGACCCTAAATGACCCTTGACACGGTTACCCTTTGACCCTAAAAGACCCTTGACACGGTTACCCTTTGACCCTTAAAGACCCTTGACACGGTTACCCAGCACACAAGTGCCCCCTATTGTACCTTTAAGTGGTTTGTTCCACACACAAGATATGCACATACAGTACCAGTCAAAGGTTTGGACACACTTTCTCTTTTTTTGAGAAGTTTTTCCTTTACTTTTGTTATTTTCTACATGATAGATAACACTTTTTTTGTTTAGAACATCATTCCATATGAGTTATTTCGTAGTTTAAACTTTTTCAGTAATAATCTACATTGTAGAAAATAATAATGTAAAGAAAACACTTCTCAAAAAAATAAAGGTGTGTCCAAACTTTTGACTGGGATTGTATATCCATTTCACCTCCTATCTATCACCAGGTATGGATGGGGCACAGTTCAGATATGAAGCCATCTGATTCCATCAGCTCCTGTTGTGATTTATATCAGCATGTCACACACCTGATCTGTGTCCCTTGGGAGTGAATGGGTTGCATTCACTGTGCAGTGAAGACACAGCCTCACACTCAAACAAGGTCTGAGAAAAGAGCTGTTGCAGCATTCCACCAGCAGATGGCAGTGTATGAACATGACATTCATCAAAGCCCTTCCCATCCTAGAACTGAACTAGTGTTCCATGTTGGTCTTTCTATCAGTCATCAGCCTGGTGTAGGTTTGTGCCCCTAAGGAAATGCCCCGCCCTCTGTCTCCAACCACTAGGGGGCGCTGCCTGTGGACTGGCCTGTTGCTCTATCAGGAGCACTAATGGGGATCAGCTCAAGGCTCTGGTCATCTCCATCTTTGGGTGTGGAGGTTAAACAGGTGGAGTAGAAGGAGACGGATATAACACCTACTGCATCCAATGTACCAGCACACACATTTACACATGAGTATTACACAATGTACCAGCACACACACACTTACACATGCTATTAAGAGAGTAATACACAATGTACCAGCACACACACACTTACACATGTTATTATGAGTATGACACAATGTCCATTCCTTCTCTTTCTCTAACTATTTATTTCCGTGTGTGTGCGTGTGCGTGTGCGTGTGCGTGTGCGTGCGCGTGCGTGCGTGCGTGCGTGTGTGTGTGTGTGTATCCACATGTGTCAAGAGAGAAAAACAACTCAGAAAGAGACAGGTCCATTGTCTGGTTTTAATGATCAGTGCATAACTAAGAAAACAGAAGAAGAAGAGCTCTTCAGAAGAGGAAAATCTTTCTTCCTTTGGAGTGAAACAATATAAAGCTTTTTATAAATATGTATTATATATATATATACGGCTGAATATGTGAAGCCTCTGTATGTCCTAAAGCATTTCCTTTTAAATGAAACTCACTTTTCTCAAACATGACTTAACATCGAAACCTGGATAGGAAGGCCATTGTTTAAAACAACTTCTATTATAGACACAAATGTATGGTCAGAAAGAAATGACAACCCCCAATATAATACTGAATAGCAAAACATCCTAATCAGTTTGGCCCTCCCCTCCCCTGCCCAGACAAGTAGAAGACATTTCTCTTACAAAAATATATTTCTTCTCTATAAAATACTCTGGAGGGACATCAGCTCAGTTTGATATTGGTGTTGTCCCACAACAAGAGTTTCTGTGGAAAACATACGAAGCCCATGACAAGAGAGAGAGAAAGAGGGACAGAGAGAGAGAGAGAGATAGAAGGGGGGAGAGAAGGAGAGATAAGGTGGAGAGAGAGAGAGAGAAAGAGAGATATTTCTGGCTTCTAGATGTTCTCTTTGCATAATCTATATATTGATTTTAATTAGTGAAATGGAACTTAAACTTACAGCCCCAAAAGAAAATCTTAATGTTTAGTCTAAATTGCAGCTAAGAAATTTCTCAAAACTTCACAATGTCAAGATTAAAAGAAAAAAAAGAAACAAAAAACATTCCACAAGCAAACCCTCACTCCATAACCGACAAAACCAAAAAAAAGATATACTGAAGTATTAAGAAAATCATCCAATCAAATTTACAAGTAAAAAAAAACAGGAAGACAGTGATGCTACAAAAATAGCAAATACTGTACAATACCCTGTTTTCCATTGTAGTCATTTAATTCAGTGTATGTGTGTGTGTGTGTGTGTGTGTGTGTGTGTGTGTGTGTGTGTGTCTGTGTTTGTGTGTGTGTGTTTGTCACTGCGTGTGAGGATAGGATAGTTCTTTGATCAATAAATTGAATTCAGTCAACCAGTGGCCTTGTTATACAGAAATGTACCCATACAAACACACACACACACACAAAAAACACACACACACACACACACACACACACACACACACACACACACACACACACACCCTCAAGCTAAAAATAGGTCTATAATGTCTCCGAGCAGGATTTTGTGGCAATCCAAACATGGAATGTGGATCTGTGTGTAGTTTGTGTGTGGGGGTTTGTTATGTGTGTGTGGGTTTAAGAGTGTGTGTGTGTGTGTGTCTGTATCTGTGTGTGTGTGTGTGTGTGGGACTCTTCTGTGGTCACCAGATGACGCTGGACACGCTGGTCTCCCGTGGCAACAGAGGCAGTATGGCGTGGTGGTTGGCATACGTCTGGTCAAGGCTGCGCTGTCTCTGTGGCCGAGGCTTGCCCTGCGTGTGCGCGTGCATGTGTGTGTGCGCGTGGCCGTGCACCTGCGTGTGTGTGTGCATGTGTGTGTGCTGTCCGTTGAGCAGCGTGAGCGGGATGTTGCAGTAGGTGTGCTGCGGGGGCAGTGTGCCGGCGCGTGACAGCGGCACCTCATAGGGCACGTCGAAGCTGCGCTGCTGCTGCGCCTGGTACGGGTTCTTCTGCCGCAGCGTCGCATGGTAGCGCTCCGCAGCCCCCGCTCCCCGCAGCGAGGTCATCGACGACGAGCGCAGGTCCGGAGGGGCCGTCGCCACAGCTGCTGAGGCGGCCGCCGTCGCCATGGAGACCGCAGAAACGCTGCGCAGGTCACCGAAGGGCCCGGCCTCGCTGGCGTCCAGCGGCTGCCTGTGGGCGAGGGGGCGCGGCGGGCGCCGGAAGGGCATCTCCAGGCGCAGGCTCTTCCAGAAGCGGGAGCCCGGGCGCGAGCTGCTCGCCCCCTGCCAGTGCACCACGCTCAGGGCCTTGATGCCCTGCTTGAGGGCCTCCACCTCCTGGTAGTTGATGAGGCTGCGCAGCTGGGCGCACTCGATCAGGATCACCTTGATGTCGCCGGAGGCCAGCATGTTGCGCAGGCGCGCCTCCAGCTCGAACACACTCCAGCCGCGACGCAGCACGTAGCC
>NC_137924.1:5144235-5146735 GCF_963457725.1 Sprattus sprattus | reverse complement strand
AAGAGGAGGGGAAAGAAGTGGGGGAGGAGAGGAGAGAGGAGATGAGAGAAGTGGGGAGTGGAGAGAAGAGAAGAGGAGAGAAGAGGAGAGGGGAGAAGAGGAGAGGAGAGGAGAGTAGAGCAGAAGAGAGGGGATTAGAAGAGAGGAGAGGAGAGGAGAGGAGAGGGGAGAAGAGGAGAGGAGAGGAGAGTAGAGCAGAAGAGAGGGGATTAGAAGAGAGGAGAGGAGAGGGGAGAAGAGGAGAGGAGAGTAGAGCAGAAGAGAGGGGATTAGAAGAGAGGAGAGGAGAGGAGAGGAGAGGAGAGGAGAGCAGAAGAGAGGGGATTAGAAGAGAGGAGAGGAGAGGAGAGAAGAGGAGAGAAGAGAAGAGAAGAGAAGAGAAGAGAAGAGGAGAGAAGAGAAGAGAAGAGAAAAGGAGAGGAATGGAGAAGAGAGTGGATTAGAAGAGAGGAGAGGAGAGGAGAGGAGAAGAGAGGGGAGAGGGGACAGATCTCCATTGGGTGTAGACTCTTACATAAGCTCATGAAAATTTCACTCAAGAAAATATACTTCAATGAGAAAGACGGAAAGAGGATAAATGCCAAACAACAGAAAAACGCGCACACGAATGCACATACACACACACACATACACACATCTGTCTCATATCCATAAACACACAATTACACACACACACACATACATAGAAACCCTTTTCACACATACAGAACATCTCTCTTTCTCCTTCACCCCCCCCTCTCTCTCTAGGACAGTGTTTCTCAAACGTTTCACCGTGAGTACCACCTCAGAAAATATTTGGCTTTCAAAGTACCACCATTGTAACTATCATTGACCTTCGGTAGCCTGTGCGCTTTAGGAACTAAGTGTTATTACCTCACTGTAATGCCTGATCAGGAGAATGAGCATGGCTCAGATAAATAACAAACTTAAATTATAGGGATCTAGTTGTTGGGAAATGGGAAAACTGTCTGAGTACCACCAAAAGGGAGCCGCGTACCACCAGTGGTACACGTACCACAGTTTGAGAACCACTGCTCTAGGACATACATTAGAACACAGAACACTTCACCACTTTGCCACTTGTCTATCTGGACTCCTTTTTAGAGTAGCCCACTAAATTACTAAATCACTAAACTAAAGTCTGACAATTACAATTATACAATTATATTATAAATCAAGACCTGACTGGTCGATCACTGCATCCCAGATGTTGGAGAGCTAAATCAGACCTGAGTGGTTGATCACTGCAGCCATGATGTTGGAGAGCTAAATCAAACCTGAGTGGTTGACCACTGCATCCATGATGTTGGAGAGCTAAATCAGACCTGAGTGGTTGACCACTGCATCCATGATGTTGGAGAGCTAAATCAGACCTGACTAGTCGACCACTGCATCCCAGATGTAAGGGTACCAAATCAGACCTGACTGGTCGACCACTGCATCCCAGATGTTGAGGAGCTAAATCAGACCTGAGTGGTTGATCACTGCATCCATGATGTTGGAGAGCTAAATCAGACCTGAGTGGTTGATCACTGCATCCATGATGTTGGAGAGCTAAATCAGACCTGAGTGGTTGACCACTGCATCCATGATGTTGGAGAGCTAAATCAGACCTGACTAGTCGACCACTGCATCCCAGATGTAAGGGTACCAAATCAGACCTGACTGGTCGACCACTGCATCCCAGATGTTGAGGAGCTAAATCAGACCTGAGTGGTTGATCACTGCATCCATGATGTTGGAGAGCTAAATCAGACCTGAGTGGTTGATCACTGCATCCATGATGTTGGAGAGCTAAATCAGACCTGACTAGTCGACCACTGCATCCCAGATGTAAGGGTACCAAATCAGACCTGACTGGTCGACCACTGCATCCCAGATGTTGAGGAGCTAAATCAGACCTGAGTGGTTGATCACTGCATCCATGATGTTGGAGAGCTAAATCAGACCTGAGTGGTTGATCACTGCATCCATGATGTTGGAGAGCTAAATCAGACCTGACTAGTCGACCACTGCATCCCAGATGTAAGGGTACCAAATCAGACCTGACTGGTCGACCACTGCATCCCAGATGTTGAGGAGCTAAATCAGGGTCGGCTGTTTCACACACAGACAGCGTCAGGGCTGCAAGTGTACCGGAACTCCACTAAGCATCAGAACTGTGTTCTTCCTTTAAGGCTCATTGGCACACAGATGCTTGTCCTGTGTGGTCGACTAGTCAGGTCTGATTTAGCTCTCCAACATCATGGATGCAGTGATCAACCACTCAGGTCTGATTTAGCTCTTCAACATCATGGATGCAGTGATCAACCACTCAGGTCTGATTTAGCTCCTCAACACAGCTACTGGAAGACCTGATCACCACCTCAGCACAGCTACTGGAAGACCTGATCACCACCTCAGCACAGCTACTGAAAGACCTGACCACCACCTCAGCACAGCTACTGGAAGACCTGATCACCACCTCAGCACAGCTACTGGAAGACCTGATCACCACCTC
>NC_137924.1:5134235-5136735 GCF_963457725.1 Sprattus sprattus | reverse complement strand
TGTTATGGTGATGAGTGATGGGACATTCAAAGTAGCAAGGAGTGTAGTTGTCAGAGTTACTGAGGCATTTCAGGTCAATAAAAGAATTATTGATTCATCATGAACACACAAGTGCACACACACACACAAACACACACACACACACTGATTTAAGAATGTCACTCACTCGTCTGCAGACCAACAAGCTTTACCGAAGTCCTATTCAGTAGTAATCCACAGTAAGCACATGTGTATGTGTGTGTGTGTGTGTGTGTGTGTGTGTGTTAGCACACTCACATATAAACAAAAGCCACACACACTTGTGCTCACACACACAAACACACACACACACACACACACACACACACACACACACACACACACACGCGCACACACACACAAAGACACCTTACAGCTGAATATATTGTACTTCATTAATCATGATCTCTGTCAGCTTAGAGGGAAAGTGAACATCTAGCTGTCTGAAAGAATACGTCTGAGACTTACATAACTGGCACATGCACACACACACTCACACTCACACACACACACCAGATTTCGGACTGAATGTGGACCTGCTTTAACAGCATCTCCATTCCCTACGGCCAAAACAAATTCTTTTGATCTGAGTGAGTCACACACACACACACACACAAACACACACACACACACACACACACACACACACACACACACATGTGCACATACACACACATCCGCTCACGGATAGGGGCACAAACACACACACACACACACACACACACACACACACACACACATACACATGTGCAGATACACACACCTGCAGACAAACACACAGAGTCTCACACACATATGTGTACACAGCACACACACACACACATACACATACAGGAACTCATTAGCACATCAAACTCACAAACAAAAGTATACATTCATATAATTGTAACTCCATACTCACGCATAGACAGAGACACTCACAAACACCAACACACACACAAAAAAACACACACACAGAATAAAACTCACATAGATGAACTCACACACACACACACAAAATAACACAGAGAGAATAGAACTCTCATAGATGAACTCACACACACACACACACACAAAATAAGCAATGCAAAGGCGCCTGCCTACACACACACACATGCCGACACACACCCATGTGCACACACACACACATACACATAGAGAAGCTCCTTAACACAAAAACAAAAGTATTCATTCACATAATTGTAACTCCATGCTCACGCATAGACAGAAACACTCACAAAGACAAACACAAACACACACACACACACACACACACACACACACACACACACACACACAGAATAACACTCACATAGATGCAGTCCCATACACAGACACAGAATAACACACACAGAGAATAGAACTTTCATAGCTGAACTCTCACACACACAAACACTAAGCAAAACAAAGGCTCCTGCCCACATACACACACACACACACACACACACACAAAACAAAAGCACCCCCACCCACACATGCACACAGACAGACACACACACACACACACACACACACTCACACACACACATACTCAGACACAGAGGATTCACATTCAGTTCTCCCCCATTTCACCAGAGACAATCAGAGCGTGAGATTCTGAGGAACAACCGCAAAAGATCAACAAAAAAACTAAACAAAAGACAGAAACAGAGAGAGAGAGAGAGAGGTAGAGAAAGAGAGAGAGAGAGAGAGAGAGAGAGAGAAGTAGAGAGAGAGAGAGAGGGGGGGGGGAGTACCTCAAATCCCTTCTTATTTCCATCAGTGCAAAAGAGCCAATCAGAGCATGAAGGCCCTTCATTACATTGCACACCAGCCAATCAGAGCATGTGATTTTATTTCACCTTTCTGTGAACAGGAGAACACCTCAGCCAGATAAGACACAATGTTTGCAGGAGGCCAAGACAGACAGCACACACACACACACGCACACACGCACACACACACACGCTCAGCCCAGAATGCACATGACTACACCATTCACACAACATAAGTCACCTGAGAATACAACAGCTGACTCTTACTAAAAACACACATGCACACACACACACAAACACACACACACACACACACACACACACACACACACACACACACTGAATCTCTGAGTACACTTAAGACCACAGAGGTCTTTACCCTATTGCCATCCCTCTCTCTCTCCAGTAAAGTCAATAGAAAGGCAACTCTGTAAGACATCTAAGCCAACCAAGAAATACAACTCAGGAAGTAGATCACAGGAAGTAGATCACAGGGAAGTGGATCACAGGAAGTGGATCACAGGAAGTAGATCACAGGGAAGTGGATCACAGGAAGTAGATCACAGGAAGTAGATCACAGGAAGTGGTTTATAGCAAGTGGATTACAGCAAGTAGATCACAGGAGGCAGGTCATGAAAAGTACTACGCAGGAAGTAGATCACAGGACACAGGTCATGATAAGCACTACACAGGAAGTTGATCACAGGTCACAGGTCATATAAAGCACTACGCAGGAAGTAGATCACAGG
>NC_137924.1:5074235-5079235 GCF_963457725.1 Sprattus sprattus | reverse complement strand
TATTAGCAAAGCATTCCATCATTCTCTCTCTCTCTCACTCTGTCTGTTTCTCTCTCATTCTGTCTCTCTCTCTCTCATTCTGTCTCTCTCTCTCTCTCTCTCATTCTGTCTCTCTCTCTCTTACTCTGAACCTATGAATCTCTCTCTCTCTCTCTCCTCTCTCTCCTTCCTCTCTCTCTCCTTCCTCTCTCTCTCCTACTCTCTCCTACTCTCTCTCTCTCTCTCTCTCTCTCCTCTCTCCTCTTTCTCTCTCTCAGGGTTGCTGTTCCCTTCTTGAATGTTTGTTTCTGTCATCTCCAGCTCGTCAGTGGAGCAAATATACTGTACTGTGTGTTTGCGTTTCACCAGCTGTTGTGCTAAGTGCTGTATTTTAAAATGTGTACGCACAGATTTTAAGTATAGTCTGTGTGTGTTTCTGCGTGCACTAGGTGTTGTACTGAGTGCAGTGTTGTGAACGTGTGCGTGTGGCTTTTAACTGTGTGTATAATAAATGTGTGTCTCTGTGTGTGTGTGTGTGTGTGTGTGTGTGTGTGGCTTTTAACTGTGTGTATAATAAATGTGTGTCTCTGTGTGTGTGTGTGTGTGTGTGTGTGTGTTTGTGTGTGTGTGTGTGTGTGTGTGTGTGTCTGTGTGTGTGTGTGTGTCTGTGTGTCTGTGTGTCTGTGTGTCTGTGTGTGTCTGTGTGTGTGTCTGTGTGTGTGCGTGTGGCTTTTAACTGTGTGTATAATAAATGTGAAATTGTAATAATTCATGCTGGGCAGAATGGCCTTGTAAACCACATCACACTCATCAATTATGAACAAAGGATTGGCTTTGAGCTCCTGACCAAAATCAGTGTCCAATAAGAGGCTATACACACACTCACACACACACACAGATAAACATCTACACACACACACACACACACACACACACACTCACACACACAGATAAACACCTACACACACACATATGAACATGCACATTCATCGAAAACACTTTCCTCCTGTCACACACACACACACACACACACACACACACACACACACACACACTCACTCACAAACACAGATAAACACCTACACACACACATATGAACATGCACATTCATCGAAAACACTTTCCTCCTGTCACACACACACACACACACACACACACACACACACCTCTCAATCATTTATGTAGCGACTGGAGAAACACACAGAATCTAGTTCAGCCCCTTCTGACCCATTTCCACGCTCACACTCATCAATAATTCAGTCTCAGCAAGCACAGGAGGTGTGTGTGTGTGTGTGTGTGTGTGTGTGTGTGTGTGTGTGTGTGTGTGTGTGTGTGTGTGTGTGTGTGTGTGAGTGTGTGTGTGTGTGTGTGTCTGACAAATATTTGACAGCTTGTACAGAGGCCCAGTGGTCGAACATACAGTCTTATTCTCCACAAGACACCATATCAAAGTTCTTCATCCTAACAAGGCACACACACACACACACACACACACACACACACACACACACACACACACACACACCAAGACACTTACAAACACACACACACAGCAGGCAATTCTGCCTTGGAACAGGTGTGGCATGGGCCATTATATCACTCTGACCACATGAGCAGACATGACATCATCAGACGGGGACAGTGGTGTCATCAGATCAGCCACTGGCATGTCCAGAGGCTGGTGAATGTGTCATCATAAATCGCCATGTAACTCAGGTCACAGGCACCAACAGCAGTGTGTGTGTGTGTGTGTGTGTGTGTGTGTGTGTGTGTGTGTGTGTGTGTGTGTGTGTGTGCGTCTGTGTGTGTGTGTGTGTGCGCTCTCTACAAGGAGACAAAATCGATTGCCTCTGTGCCGTACCACTCACAAGCTTTAGCCCACACATCCCTAAACTCTCTCCACACATACACACACACACACACACACACACACACATACACACACACACACACACACTCCTTCTGAAAAACAGGCACACTCACACTTGGTTATAAATACACACACTCACAATCATGCCATCAAACACATATCAAACACACAAATCCGTGCACACACTCACGCACACACACTCACTCACACAGACTCACTAACACATACATACACACACACGCACACACACAGTGCTATCTCTCATGCTCACCGACAAAACCCTCTCAGGCCATAGTACACACTATGACAAACATGCACACACACCCACACACACACACTCACACACACATCATGGCAAGCACGCACATACACACACACACAAACAGACTCACACACACGTTATGACGCACATGCACACCCACACACTCACTCACACACACATTATGACAAACACGCACACACACACTCAGTCACAAGTAACACTCAATGCAAAAGCATTCATCCAAACTAACCAATATATATCAATACTTAGTCACTCACCCGCACTCACACACACACTCACACACACACACACATACACACACACACACAGTCACACATACACTCAAACAGAGAGTCACACACACGCTCACACACACATTTTCACATATCTTGGCCACTCGACTGAGAGAGGCTGGTGCATTTGTACTTCTGCCAGCTTTTTATAGAGGCAAACTCAGACACACACACACACACACACACACACACTCTCTCAGAGAGGAGCTTTTCAGGGGGAGGCCAGAGAGAGGAGGGGAGAAAGGAACAGAGGAGAGAGAGAAGGAGAGAGAGGAAGAGAGAGAGGAAGAGAGAGAGAAGAAGATAAAGAAACAGAGGAGAGAGAGAAGGAGAGAGAGAAGGAGAGAGAGGAAGAGAGAGGAACAGAGGAGAGAGAGAAGGAGAGAGAGGAAGAGAGAGGAACAGAGGAGAGAGAGAAGGAGAGAGAGGAAGAGAGAGAGGAAGAGAGAGAGGAAGAGAGAGAGGAAGAGAGAGAGAAGAAGATAAAGAAACAGAGGATAAAGAGAGAGGAGAGAACGAACAGAGAAGAGAGAGAGAAGGAGAGAGAGAGGAGGAGAGAGGAGGAGAGATAGAGAGAGGAGGAGAGAGAGGAGGAGAGAGAGGAGGGTGGAAAGGAACAGAGAGAGAGGAGGAGAAAAAAAAAACAGAGGAGAGAGAGAAGGAGAGAGAGGAACAGAGGAGAGAGAGAAGGAGCAAGAGGAGAAAAGAGAGGGGAGATATTTTTTTAAAGGAATGAGAGAGGAGGCAGGACAAGAAGATAAAAAAAGAGGTGGATAGAGGAAAGAGAGGGAGAGAGAGAGGAGGAGATTTAAAAGAAGACAGTATGAGAGAATGAGAGAGGGGTGTGTGTGTGTCTGTAGGTGTGTGTGTGTGTGTGTGTGTGTGTGTGTGTGTGTGTGTGTGTGTGTGTGTGTGTGTGTGTGTGTGTGTGTGTGTGTGTGTGTGTGTGTGTGTGTGTGTAGGTGTGTGTGTGTGTGTGTGTGTGTGTGTGTGTGTGTAGGTGTGTGTGTGTGTGTGTGTGTGTGTGTGTGTGTGTGTGTGTGTGTGTGTGTGTGTGTGTGTGTGTGTGTGTGTAGGTGTGTGTGTGTGTGTGTGTGTGTGTGAGAGACAAGAAGAGAGAGAAAAAAGAGGTGGCTAGGGAAAAGGACAGAAGGAGAGGAGGATAGAGGAACGAGAGAAGGAGAAAAAGAAAAGAGAGAGAATGAAAGGAGGGAGGAGTGAGGAAGAGACAGGAGGATTAGGGGAGCAGGAGAGGAAGGGAGACATCTTCTGTCGTCAGCAGTAGCTAGCGGAATAATAGCTAGCGGATAATAGCAGGGTGTCAGATGCTAATAGAAGCCTATTCTTATCCAGAGCGGGAGTTTAAACTGCCACCTGAGACCCAGGGGAGGGGGGGGGGGGAGAGAGGGAAGGAGGGAGAGAGAGAGGGAGAGGGAGACAGGAAAGAGAGATAGGGGGAGGGAGAGAAGAAAGAGAGATGGGGGGAGGGAGGGAGATAGTGGGAGAAAGAAAGGGGGGATGGAGGGAGCGTGGGAGTTACAGAGGGAGAGGGAAAGAGGGTGGAGGGGGAGTCAAGGGAAGGGAGAGAGGGAGAGAGAGAGGGAAGGAGGGAGAGAGAGAGGGAGATGGAGAGAGGAAAGAGAGATAGGGGAGGGAGGGAGAGAGTGGGAGAGAGAAAGGAAGGAGGGAGAGAGAGAGAGAGGGAACGAGGGAAAGAGAGATAGGGGGAGGGAGGGAGGGAGGGAGAGAGTGGGAGAGAGAAAGGGGGGATGGAGGGAGCGTGGGAGTTAGAGAGGGGGAGGGAAAGATGGTGGAGGGGGAGTCAAGGGAAGGGAGAGAGGGAGAGAGAGAGGGAGAGAGGGAGAGAGGGGGAGAGAGAGAGGGGGGGAGAGGGGGGAGTTAGAGAGGGGGAGGGAAGGAGGGTGGAGTGGGAGTCAAGGGGAGGGAGAGAGAGAGAGAGAGGGAGAGAGAGGGAGGGAGAGAGAGAGAGGAAGAGAGAGAGGAAAGAGAGATGGGGGGAGGGAGGGAGAGAGAGGGAGAGAGAAAGGGGGGATGGAGGGAGCGTGGGAGTTAGAGAGGGGGAAGGAAAGATGGTGGAGGGGGAGTCAAGGGAAGGGAGAGAGGGAGAGAGAGAGGGAGGGAGAGAGAGGGAGGGAGAGAGTGTGAGGCAGGGAGAGAGAGGGAGGGAGAGAGGGAGGGAGAGAGAGGGAGGGAGAGAGAGGAAGAGAGAGAGGGAGGAAGGGACAGAGAGAGTGTGAGGGAGGGAGAGAGAGGGAGGGAGAGAGTGTGAGGCAGGGAGAGAGAGGGAGGGAGAGAGTAAGAGGGAGGGAGAGAGAGTCAGAGGTAGGGAGAGATAGACATTCACAGGAAGAGAGAGAGTCAGAGGGAGGGAGAGATAGACATTCACAGGAAGAGAGAGAGTAAGATCATAAAGAAAGTGAGGGAATCAGAGAGTAGAGAGTGGAAGGATAGAGAAGTGAAGAGAGAGATTGAGGGCAAGAAAAAAGGGAGACAGAGAGGGAGGGACAGAAGGAGAGAGGAATAGACAGAGGGGGAGAGGGAGGGAAAGAAGGAGAGTAGAGAAGAGAGAGAGATG
>NC_137924.1:5064235-5066735 GCF_963457725.1 Sprattus sprattus | reverse complement strand
CAACAGTGCAGTCACTACCGAAACAGTGCAGTCACTACCGAAACAGATAAATTGAACTTGAAAATGTGGTAAAAAATTAATTTCTAGGGATTTCATTGTGAAAACCTTCAAGAAATATTTGTAAAAATACACTTTAGAGAAGGGAAGGAAACACAATCTGAACAGGTCAATAATAATACTTTTTTTACTATAGTAAATGTGATGTTTCGGTAGTGACAATTTTTGGAAGAGGAAAAACATTCCGACACATTCTGAAAATACAATATAAAACTTGACTGTTCTTTTACTAGATATGTGTACTTTAGATATGGTACAATATACATACGGACAAAGTTTTGGGAATAAACCATAAAAAATTTCAAAATATATCCGACATGACTTTGCATCAATTCGGTAGAATGGCCCATATAGCTGATGTATAGCGATGTTGAGCGGGATATGAGCCTTGTGTGTGTGTCTGTTTTTGTGTGTGTGTGTGTGTGTGTGAGTGTAGGTGTGTGTGTGTGTGTGTGTGTGTGTGTGTGTGTGTGTGTGTGTGCTTCGTCTTCCTATAGAGCAGCTGATATATAGCGATGTTGAGCGGGATTTGAGCCCGCTGCCATCTGTCTCCATACGGTGGAGACTCTGTGAGTGTGTGTGTGTGTGTGTGTGTGTGTGTGTGTGTGTGTGTGTGTGTGTGTGTGTGTGTGTGTGTGTGTGTGTGTGTGTGTGTGTGTGTGTGTGGAGACTCTGTGAGATCTATAAACAGAGAAGATCTCCATCAGCCACCCACTGACAGACCCCCCCATCACCACTCTCCTCTGCTCATCCTCCACACACACACGCACGCACGCACACACACACACACACACACACACACACACACACACACACACACACACACACACACACACACACACACACACACACACACACACACACACACACAAAGAGACAGGCTCAGCACTCTAGATATCCGTGCAATGAGATTTATTTACAGCTGGTGTTATTGCAGCAGAGAGGAAGAATAAGGTGATTTTGATGTGATTGACAGAGCCTGGGTGGAGAGATAATATGAGCCCTTCTGCATGTGTCCCCCCCCCCCCCCCCCCCCCCCAATGGTGGAGAGATAATATGAGCCCTTCTGCATGTCCCTGCGCTGTCTGATTACACCGCCCCCCCCCCCCCCCCCCCAGTCCACTGCCACACCGTCCGCTGCCTCACCACAGCCGTCAATCTCTGCTCTTTACATAAACACACTGCCATATCTCACGTCATTGTGAATTCCTAATCTGCAATGAAGTACTGTGTGTTTCTGTCAGAAACCCCCTCCGTCTCTTGGCAACAATATCTTGAGGAATAACGCAACAGAGGAATGATTTGAATGACATCAGCAGATTTCCAAAAGAATCACAAAGTGATGGATGGTGGTTGTGAGATATTATGGTTCAATTACATTTCATAATGACCACCCACTCTCTCTTCTTGCACTCTCTCTCTCTTTATCTCTCACTTTATCTCTTACTTCATGGTCCCTCTATCTCTCTCTCTCTCTATCTCTCTTTCGCTCTCTCAGTTCTTGGTCCCTCTATCTCTCTCTCTCTATCTCTCTTTATCTCTCTCTTCTTGGACTTTCTCTCTCTATCTCTCTCTCCCTCTTGGTCTCTCTTTCTTCTTGGTCTCTCACTCTCTGTCTCCCTCTGCCTGTACCACATCCACACTGAGAGAAGCGTATCAACTCCAACTCAGGCATGTCTTTATTGTATTCCTTATGAACACACACACACACACACACACAGCTAGTTCACTCCTGTCTCTCAGGCATGTCTTTATTGTATTCCTTATGAACTGCACTACAGCTAGTTCACTCCAAAGCTCATATCTACTGTATTCCTTATGAACATACACACACACACACACACACACACACACACATACACAAACACGCAGCTAGTTCACTCCAAAGCTCATATCTAGTGTATTCCTTATGAACATAAACACGCACACACACACACACACACACACACACACACACACACACACACACACACACACGCAGTTAGTTCACTCCAAAGCTCATATGTAGCCGCCAGCCCAAGCACTAAAACAAGCACTCACAACACAATGTGGAAAGACCCAGAGGCAGAAAGCTGAAAAGCAACAATTATCTACAACATTCTACTGCATCGTGTGGTTAAAAACTATTGATAAAAAAATGCCCTCTCCGTCCCACTCTCTCTCTCCTTCTCTCTCTCTCACTCTCTCTCTCCTTCTCTCTCTCTCTCCTTCTCTCTCTCTCTCTCCCTCTCTTATTTCTGCAGTAGGGCATGCAGTGTGAAGCACACACACACAAAGACACACACTCACACACACACACACATGCAGTGTAAAGCAGCAGTCTTCTTCTCCAGTGGGACACACAGTGTAAAGCACACACACACACAGACACACACTCACACACACAGTCACGCAGTGTAAAGCAGCAGTCTTCTCATGCAGTAGGACAAGCAGTGTAAAGCAC
>NC_137924.1:5056735-5059235 GCF_963457725.1 Sprattus sprattus | reverse complement strand
CTCTGCCTGGTGTCAGTGACTGTGAATAGGTAGTCTGCCACAGTATACTCTCTGTTTAGGGCCAAATGACATTGAAGTTTATTTTGTCTTTTTGTTGTTTCAGTCCAGTATGATAAGTAATTTAGTTTTTCTGCATTGATAATTTGGTTAGGCTGAATTGTTTGAGAAAGGGTGGCGAGGTCCTGAGGCTGACTATTAGTTTCGTTATTTGTACTATTAGTACGTGTGAGTCTCAGGACTAACTGGATGAGGGGGCTTGTTTTTGCACTCATCATTTGGCTTTTTAGGGCTTTGTAACAATAAGAGTTGGGGTCGCTCCTTTTGAGGTGTTCAAAGAATTTGATGGCTCTTTTTTCTATTTTAATTAATAAAGGGTATTGGCCCAATTCAGCCCTGCATGCATTGTTAGGTGTGTTCCTCTGTACTTTGAGTATACTTTTACAGAACTCTGCATGCAGGGTTTCGATTGGGTGTTTGTTCCATTTTTCAAATCCATTTTGCATAGGAGGACCCCACACTTCACTGCCGTATAATGCGATTGGTTCAATAATTGTTTGGAATATTTTGAGCCAGATCCGAATGGGTATGTCAAATTGAATAGATTTTTTGATGGCATAGAAAGCTCTTCTTGCTTTCTCTTTCAAATCACTCACGGCCAAGTTGAAATTTCCAGTAGAACTAATTCTCAGTCCAAGGTAGGTGTAACTTTTTACATTTTCGATTTCATATGTACCAAGTTTGAATTTCCTTCCCTGATTTCTGAATTTTTTCTGGAAGGTTAGTGTTTTTGTTTTTTGTGGGTAAATGGTCAGAGCCCAGGTCTGACAGAACTTGTGCAGGACATTTAGGCTCTGCTGTAGACCCTCTTCTGTTGGGGACAGCAGAACCAAATCGTCCGCAAAGAGAAGACATTTGATTTCAGAGTCATTTAATAGGAGGCCAGGAGCTGCTGACTGATCAAGTCTTTTTGCCAATTCATTAATATATATATTGAAGAGGGTCGGTGATAGAGGGCAGCCCTGTCTCACACCCCGTTCTTGAGTGAAGAATTTAGTTTGTTTTGTTCCTATTTTAATTGCAAATTTGTTGTTTGCGTACATTGTTTTTATAATGTTGTATATTTTCCCCCCTACACCTGTTTCAATCAGTTTACAGAATAGGCCTTCATGCCATATAGAGTCAAAGGCCTTCTGAAAATCTACAAAGCAAGCAAATATACATATTTTTTTTTCGTTTACGTATTTATCTATTAAGGTGTGTAGGGTGAAAATATGATCAGATGTTCTATACTTTGGTAGGAAACCTATTTGACTTTTACTCAGGGCATCATGCTCAATAAGGAAGTTTATTATTCTATTGTTTAAAATGCTACAAAATAACTTCCCCAGATTACTATTCACGCAGATGCCCCGGTAATTATTTGGGTCGAATTTATCTCCACTTTTGAAAAGGGGTGTAATGAGTCCTTCGTTCCAGATATCAGGGAAGTATCCAACACTCATTACCAAACTGAACAGTTTTTGAATAGCCAGACAAAAGTTGTGGCTTGCATTTTTAAGCATTTCATTAAGGATGCCATCCGGCCCGCTTGCCTTTTTTGACTTCAGGCTTTGGAGTTTTTCTGTTAGTTAATTTTTTGTTCTTGGGTAGTCTAATTGGTTTTGATATTTATTAATAGTTTTTTCCATATCAATCATTTTTTGATCAATTTTGGTTTGTTCTGGGTTCATGCTATGTTTTCCATAGAGATTTTCAAAATGCCTCTTCCATACTCCTCCATTTTTGATGGCAAGTTCCTCATGTTGCTTCTTGTTAAGTGCATTCCAGTTACTCCAGAAATTATTAGAATCTAGAGATTCTTCAATTGTTTCTAATTGATTTCTGGTGAACTGTTCCCTCTTCTTCCTGATTGTGTTTTTGTATTGCTTAAGCTCTTCATAATAACTAATGCGTAAACCAGGATCATCAGGTTGTCTGTGTTTTTTATTTGACAGAAGCCTAAGTTTTTTCCTCATGATTTTGCAATCCTGATCAAACCATTTTTCATTGTCTTGTTTATTCCTATTGTTTTTCGGGGTAGTTTTAAGGTTAGAAATGGTTGCCAGGTAATGGAAAATGTTGTTTAGATCCTCGGCTGCATGGTTTACACCAGTGGTCCCCAAATGGCGGGCCGGGTACGGCACATTTTTGGCCCGCGACGTCCTTTTTTTTTTTTTTTTTTTTTTTTAAGATTAACGTTCTTTTTGGCCTCGCAAACTGTGTAGTAGGCTAACGTTACAGTTTGAGTGTTGGTGAGCGCGATATGGCAAAATGTTTGATAAAAAGCTTCTGAATAGAAAGTTTACCTTTTAAAAGTTGTGCAAAAGAAGCAAGCTTCACTGTTGTCTGAAAATGTCAACGGGCAGCTTTTCAGCAGAGTCTGAAATGTGCACTTTATAATTTTATTTTGTACACCCCTGTTTGGCAATGTTGTTTTTCAATAAAATAAAACATTGCATAA
>NC_137924.1:5049235-5051735 GCF_963457725.1 Sprattus sprattus | reverse complement strand
GGAACTTTAAATAAGGGGATCAGCTAGGTTTTTTTTTATTTATTGCCAAAAGTTAGCCAGACTCTTTATATGCTTTTAATTTGGTTACAATGCTTTCGTCCCCCTCTATGGCATCCTTACACCTCTGTGTAAAACTAGAGAGCTCCTCCGTGGAGGAAGAGTCGGAAGAAGAGTCGGATGACGCGTCGGAGGAATCAGGCCCTGACTTGGATGAAGCGCTTGAGTCGGTTTTCTGCGACTGACTTTTCTTCGCCTCTGGTGGACTGCCCTTGTCCTTTTTTCTTGCTGCTACAAACAGACAATGACAGAGGATGATTAGTGGAAAATATAGGCATGTGGGTGGCACACTAGTAAGTGTGATGGTCTTTGGAAGATAGTTTTCTGAGTTCAAACAAGAACAGGTCGATGCAAACGTACGTGAGGAAATGACTAGTATGAAACCACTAGTGTCAATCAACAAAAACACGAAGAGAGTAATGCTAGCAGGAAAATACAATTATGCACTTACATCATCAGTAACGCATACGGCAACACAATGTTAACTTTATGTACTTAGCATTAGAGATTATAAGCACACGGTATTAGACCATGAGGGCACGTATGGGCTGGCACGAAAAGGGTTCAAGTTCCCAAGTGTATTGTCAAATATGGCAAATTGACTTACTCATAGCCAGTTGTTCCCTCAGGAAGTCGCTCTCAAATAGTCATGTCTTTCAGCATCTCCTGCTGCCAGTCCAATTTCTGCCTGGCCATCTCCAGCTCATGGCGCAGTCTAGTTGACGTCAATTGGGCATTAGGAGCGAGTGTGGTCCTAGCTAAATGTTTGGGGGAAAGAATACAACTTTTCAATAAAAATGTTCACACCGCTAATTTCCAATAATCAGGTTAATCATATGCAAATTCAGCGAGAAGGGAAATAGTTTTGTTAGTCTAAGGTTACTAGCTACGAAGTGTAACAGGTGGAACCAACCATAGGAAAAAGTTATATTAAATGAAATGTATTATTTAATTAAAGCTTCAAACAATTATTTCACACTGAAACACTTTCCACCCTGTTCATGACAATATTCTTAACACAGATACCTGTCCTACTCACCGGTGAGTTCTTCTAACTGAAACAAGGCACAATAACCAGAACACAAAATATCATTGCCCCGTACCAACATGCACTAAATCCACTGTGTGTTAATAACACTAGCAACATACATTCATAAATGCAATAAACTTATATACATAAATGCAACAAAAGAACGTTTTGTCCATTAAACAGATTACACAATCAAAATTCAATGTTTTTCACATTCACTATGCTGTTCGTTGCACTGTTCTGTTCAACGTTTAGTTCAAAATGGTTGAGCCACGGTCATCAAAGTGTATGGAAATGTTCCCAAGATGCATATTACCGTCCCGGACACTTTGCAGCTCATTGACGATGTGGAGTCACAACGGGGAGGGTATTACTTACCACAACATCAATCAGTAGCGTGGGAGAGGGAGGGAGAGAGAGAGAGAGAGAGAGAGAGAGAGCAAGCGTGCTCCACGCACATCAGGGGCTGTAGTGGTGGAAACGGCTAGCTGTCCTCGTTCGTTGGCGTGGTGTAGTCTCCGATGTTGGCGACGAGCTAGTTTCTAAATATTAATACACTTTGCTAGCTAGCGAGGACATTCCGCCTCACACTACAACGTGCTATACTTCTTAGCAGTAACACCGGGCGATCTTCAGAGCTGGTGATGTAAATTCTTGCTTCCTCCACACGACCACTCTACCGTAGTTCATCTGTAACATCCGTAACACGGACACTAACAGACCTAACAAACTTCGAGCTAAACTTGCAATTAACTGACTTATCCTACCGTCACTCTTTCTCAATCACATGTGAGCTATCCGGGCGCCGCCATCTTCTCTCTTACGTTCTCCGTTTGCCCCTTGTCCCGCCCTCTCCGCTCTCTCCATTGGCCCCTGCGATAACTTTGGGATATCAATCTCTGTTCCACACCCAATAGCACCACAGAACTTGACCATAGGTCCAGCGAATCAGTGACTGGAAAGTTGGTGCACTGGCCAATGGAGTGAGCGGAGAGGGCGGGACAAGGGGCAGACGGAGAATGTTAAGAGAGAAGATGGCGGCGCCCGAATAGCTCACATGTGATTGAGAAAGAGTGGCGGTAGGATAAGTCAGTTAATTGCAAGTTTAACTCCAAGTTTGTTAGGTCTGTTAGTGTCCGTGTTACGGATGAACTACGGTAGAGTGGCCGTGTGGAGGAAGCAAGAATTCTCATCACCAGCTCTGAAGATCGCCCAGTGTTACTGCTAAGAAGTATAGCACGTTGTAGTGTGAGGTGGAATGTCCTCGCTAGCTAGCAAAGTGTATTAATATTTAGAAACTAGCTCGTCGCCAACATCGGAGACTACACCACGCCAACGAACGAGGACAGCTAGCCGTTTCCACCACTACAGCCCCTGATGTGCGTGGAGCACACTTGCTATCTATCTCTCTCT
>NC_137924.1:5036735-5039235 GCF_963457725.1 Sprattus sprattus | reverse complement strand
TGCAGTAGGCTTAATTCATGAGTGCGTAGCCTACGGATTTGGGGGAAAGAGATGCTTCATGATCCACCGGCCACAGTGGAAATAGCGTCACAGCGGCAATTTTCACTTTAAAAAGGCATATTTTCGTAAGGACGCAGCGCCCCCAAGTGGTTGATAGTTGCAATGATTTAAAAAATATTGTATTCGTTTCCATTCAGCAGATTCTAAAAAAAAAAATCACATCTAAGCAACTAGAGTTATTGTATAACTACATTTAAATTGCTTTCATTAATTCATATAAAATATTAAGGAACAGAATTTCTTCAAATAAACTAATGCCGATTGTTGTTTTTACTTTAACTATTTTTGTGTTTTAACTATTTTTATCGAATCCAACGAAGCTTGTTCTCGCAGTGAAGGATAGTTGCAGCTCAGTGCTCTATCTATCCAGCGGCTGTGTCGTATCAAAGATGGGGGACGATCTGGGAGATGAGTGGTGGGTTCACGGTGGAAATTCAGGTAGGTGAACTATGTAGAAAACGATCGCAGACCAGAAATGAGGAAAAGGCAGTAGTAGTACTTTTTGCATTAAGGTTTGTAACTTTCAACAGACTGCATAGAGTGGGTAACTCACCTCTCGGCTCTGCGCTGTCTACGGTTCGGCGAACTTTTACGGAGTGTTTTTCTTTTAACTAAAGTCAAATTACTCTGGAAATACTTCATCATTCATTATCATTTGATCGGCGTTATCTAATGCCTTCTGAGACTGCATACTGGACGTAGTGTTCTTAGAAATGAGTGAAATACTCCTCTCCATGTAACACACGTGTTGGGATAAGCCGATAGGGATTCTGGTACATGTAGTCTTTTGTATTGACGTTCAACAGAAGGACATTCTTTTAGGTCTAAGAAGTCATATGCTGCCTCTGGCACTGTTCACAGCGGTATGGCGTTATGTGTTACTCTGAACACTTCCTAGTTTGCGATCTCGTGGTCACGTATCATACACGAACGCATTGTGCGTCAACACAATCTACACGTTTCTCTGCTATTCCACGCGCTTTGGGCTGAGCTCAGTAGGAGCCTAGTTCTCTCAATGATGTGACAACCTAGTCTTATGCAGTCTCTCTCTATCTCTCACACACTCACACACACACACACACACACACACACACAGGTAAATCTGATGAGGAGGTTAAGAAGAAGCCTCAGGGGAAGAGGAAGCCTGAAGAAGAAGAGGGGGAAGAGGAGGAGGAGCCTGTGAAAAAACAGAGACCTGTGAAGAAGAGGAAGAATGATGATGATAATGATGATGAGGAGCCCGCGAAAGGACAGACACCCCTAAAGAAGAAGAAGAAGAAGAATGATGCACAGAAAGAACAAGTGAAGGAGAAGAAGAAAAACACTGTGACCCAGGTAAGTTAGAGTGTGTGTGTGTGTGTGTGTGTTTTGGGTGTGTGCGCGCGCGCTTGTGTGTCTGTGTGTGGGTTCGTGTGTGTGTGTGTGTGTGTGTGTGGGTTCGTGTGTGTGTGTGTGTGTGTGTGTGTGTGTGTGTGTGCATGTGTGTGGTGCATGTGGGTAAGTTCTCACTGTGTGTTTCTTTGGTACCAGAAAAAGACCGTCATCAAGCAAGATAAAGATGAACACGTGGAGGGAAGCAAGAAAAGGAAGAGAAAGGTAGGAGATTAAGAGAGTGTGTGTGTGTTCAAACTCACCATTCTGTGTGTGTGTGTGTTCTTACTCACCATTGTGTGTGTGTGTGTCTGTGTGTGTGTTCTTACTCACCATTGTGTGTGTTGTGTGTGTGTGTGTTCATACTCACCATTTTGTGTGTGTGTGTTCATACTCACCATTTTGTGTGTGTATGTGTGTGTGTGTGTGTGTTCATACTCACCATTGTGTGTGTGTGTGTGTGTTCTTACTCACCATTGTGTGTGTGTGTGTGTGTTCAAACTCACCATTGTGTGTGTGTATGTGTGTGTGTGTGTGTGTTCATACTCACCATTGTGTGTGTGTATGTGTGTGTGTGTGTGTGTTCTTACTCACCATTGTGTGTGTGTGTGTGTGTTCAAACTCACCATTGTGTGTGTGTGTGTGTGTGTGTTCTTACTCACCAGTGTGTGTGTGTGTGTGTGTGTGTGTGTGTGTGTGTGTGTTCATACTCACCATTGTGTGTGTGTGTTCGTTCATACTCACCATTTTGTGTGTGTGTGTTCATACTCACCATTGTGTGTGTGTGTGTGTGTGTGTGTGTGTGTGTGTGTGTGTGTGTGTGTGTGTGTGTGTGTGTGTGTGTGTGTGTTCATACTCACCATTGTGTTTGTGTGTGTTCATACTCACCATTGTGTGTGTGTGTGTGTGTGTTCATACTCACCATTGTGTGTGCGTGTGTGTGTGTGTGTGTGTGTGTGTGTGTGTGTGTAGAAGAAGACCATCACAGATGTGCTGGCGTCGTCAGAGGTGAAGGCGGGCTGTCCAGAGGACCTCCAGAAGGTTCTACAGGCCCATCTGAGCTCCACAC
>NC_137924.1:5016735-5021735 GCF_963457725.1 Sprattus sprattus | reverse complement strand
TGCTGACGAGATAACCACATCTGTGGAAACAGGATGCGGCCGGGAAAGCTGCAACCTGAAGGGTGAAAGCGGGTCAGCCATTTTGGGAATGACTGGGCTGCTGCGCCATCTTCGGCACTCAGCACAGCCTTGCTGGTGCTTCCTGACGGCGTCTCTCCCCCACAAGATCCAGAACCATCCCCTTAGCTCAGCTACACGCAGCTACACACAGGGGCTACCGGTGAGTTTAACAACTCACCTAATCACCAATCAGATCACACGCAGGGGCTACCGGTGAGTTAAACAACGCATCACCTCACCAACCAGTCAATTAAATGACAATCCGATGAGTTTAACAACTCACCAGGGCCTGGATGCATGAGACGGCTGCCACCGTCCTGGATGATGAGCTTGGTGATGGGGTGATGAGGATCCAGCACTATGCGGTGCGATGCGTCTTCCTCCAGGGACTCACACCTGCGGAGCCGCCCCCCCCCACACAGATCAGCTGGACCTTTGCGTCGAACCTGAGCAGTCTGCTTGATGAAGGGACAGGTTTCCCTGTAGAAAGAAGAATGAATTCCTCCGGGAAGCAGTCTCTCTGGACTGTCCGGAGAAGAGCAAGCTCAGCTTGCCTGACGTCCCCTGCTGTGGGGTCTGTGGGTGTGGCCGCCCCATGACATGCTCTGATAGAGGCCTCCAGCAGCTCTTGGTAGCTGCTGAGACCCCCTGCATCTGGAAGAGACTGAGCAGAGGTCACAGAGACGTTACCACTGAAGGATGACTTTCGCAGGTTTGTTAAGGGATGACTCGTCTACCTGCTGGCCGTGACGACTTCCTGTCTTTGCTGCGTGCCTCTGCACGGATGTACTCCTGACACAGCCATTTCCCAGTGCCACACGGGTGGCCAAGGACGGACTGTTGGAGTGCTTGATGTGGCAGGCGATCCACCTCCACTCTGACTGTCTTCTCCTCCTGTGACCTGACAGCGGCTGTGTCCTGCTTTGACCGTGTGATGTGCTTCTCATTCGGGGAGGGCAGCACATCCATCTGCCAGGGCTGAGCCATATGATGGAGCAGCTGAAAAGATCAGCTGAAAAGTTGGAGGATGAGTCCCAGTGAGTAGACAGTGAGGGGTGGAGGACTGATGCATGAGGACCTTGGTAGGGACTCGCAGTGTCCAACCGAGGCGTGTCTTCAGTGCAGCCGGTCCACCTGGTGGGCCGAGGTGCACCTGCTCAACTGGGGTGAGGAGATGGGGGTAGTCAGACCCGATGAGGAGCAGTGGATGGGCCTGACTGAATGACTGCAGAGGCAGACCTCTGAGGTGGTGATAGACTGGGTATGAGTGGGTGGATAAGCCTAGCTCTGTTGAGGTGAAAGCTTGCTCTATCCTGAACCGCTTCTGAGGGTGACTGGCTGGTGCCACGGAGAATGAAACTGACTTCCCTGACGTTATGACGGATGGTTCGGAGTGCCAGATTCTCACTCCGTCAGTGAAGACCCAGTTCCTGTGAAGCAGCATCGTGCGCTCGGAACCGTCTTCTTGTTGCCATTGAACAGGCACACCTTCACCAGCTTCAGCAGTACGCTATCACCCCTCCAGGCAGGTTCAATGTAGTACTTCACTGGCTGATGAATGGCGGGGGCTTGCTTCTCCGGTCTGGCGTTCACCTCCTGCAGCACTTCCAGATGCGTCAGATTGCAGGTCTGGCCTTGAGGTAGCACTGCACTGTTGGATGATCCCTTCCACACCTCAAGCACCGTTTCCCATCCTTCATGCAGCTGACCTTATGATCCTTTGACAGCTGTCTGAATGGTTGAAGTAGTGCTGGATGGTTCTGCAGAACGGACAGTACTTCGGTGGCTGCTCTGGCTTCCGTGGTGAGGGCTGCGCTGCCTCGGTGGGCTCGACTGCCTGTACAGGTGAGTGACACCCAAGCAGGAGAGTAGTAGAAAACATGGCTGGGCTCTGATTCACCCTAATGCCTCTCTGGCAGTCAGGTGGCCCTTCCAGCGGTGCTCTGGATGTGATGAATGGCACATCATCCTGCTGCGTTGGCACCTCAAATGGCGGTGCGTGAGCAGATGGGCTGTACCCTGGACGCAATAGATCCCAACTCGTAATTGAAATATCCAGCTCGAAGGACCATGTAAAATAGGGGATATTAAATTGAAGAGATCCCAAAAGGCCGTTGTAGCTGATTTAATGACTAGGTGACAATCGCCACAGGTCTGTCCGGTTAGAACAAGAATTGATGCCAAAGTTCCAATGATTGATTTTGCACACACACATGGAGTGAAGACATGAAGTGGTTGTTGACTATGAAGTTAATGATGATGAACCGTGATTATGATTGCCGGTGTAAATGACTCATATACAAGGATGAACTGATATTAATCCATGAATATAATTAGCGTTGTAAGTGATTTTTATCCAAGGAAGTTGACCCGTGGTTTATTCTTGAACGACACATGGCATGAATGATCGCGAATGTCTCTGAATGAATATTGAATAGTCCAACAAACTCCTCCTGATGATGACCCCTCTCTCCAGCTCTGCTTGACCCAGAAAATGGCCAGAGAAGGGTCGGCCTTATATACTGGAGAGGGGCAGTGAGAGACATGTCAGGACATGCCTTAAAGGGATAGTTCGGTTTTTAAGACATGAAGTTGTATGGCATCTACATCACCAGTGTAATGCAATCCACGCTGACTTACCTCCGACATTCACCAAAGTTGCCTGAGAGAAACATCCATCACAGGAAAACGATGCTTTATGTCAATTTTATCAAATGTTGTCTCAGTTTTCATCGTTTTCCTGTGATGAACGTTTCTCTCAGGCAACTTTGGTGAATCAAACTTTCGCGAATCAACTTTCGCGAATCAAACAGGTAGAGACTCTAGCTGTGAGATTGCATTATCGAGCGTATTGAAAATAGGGCCAAGTGATAACGAGGTGTGACTTTTTCCACTACAACGGTTTTGGGATGCAAATATATCACTCTTTTGAACACATAATGTTTTGGGAAGAGAAACGTTTTATTTTCCTGGGTCTAGAAACCTGCCGGACTACTTTCGGTTTGACCAAAACTGGACGAGAACTCACAGGACGCTGTCGGAGGTAAGTCAGCGTGGATTGCATTACACTGGTGATGTAGATGCCATACAACTTCATGTCTTAAAAACCGAACTATCCCTTTAAGCAACCCAGCATGAGCTGACCAAATGGCCAGTGAATCTCACTGTTTACGACGACCACGGAACCCTGGGATCAACTGATAGGCTGTGATCACAGTGACACAGGCTGTTTTTTTTTTCATTATATGTGAAGGCTGAGATATTCATAACTTTTTATTCAGTCTTACTGGTCCTTTTGTAATAACATTAGGTGTTAAGCCATAAACTGTTCCCGCTACATGTTTAGCATAAAATAGCATAACTATGTTTTCTAGATAACTGTCTAACAGCTGTTGCCATTCCCACAAGAAGAATATTTGAATGATGTCAACGTAAATCCCGCAAAATCAGGAATTTTAGGCCGCAACTAATTCAAAAAAAGGCCAGTGAAATCCTGGGTGGGACTGTCATATAGCAGATAGCATCATAGCAGATAGCAGGTAGCATCATAGCAGATAGCAGAAGAAAGCAGAGACCCAGAGGTTCTCCCCATGGTGTTTTTATTATGTGCTAATAAACTTTGATCAGAACAGAAACAAACACCTTTTCAGAGTAGGTGGATCTAAACACTCCTCAGGATGTTGTTGTTTGTTGTTTGTTGTTTACAATCGTATGGCATCGAACAGGAGCGTCATACAGTAACCTGTAAACACTCACAGCCTTCACATTACATACATACACACACGCAGTGATGCAGACACACATAGCCTTCACATTACATACATACACACGCAGTGATGCAAACATGGACATGCAGGTACCTGTGGTTAAACTAAAAATACAAACACACACACACACACACACACACAAACTGACATTGACAACAGCCATTCTGACCCCCATCACACCTCCCACAGACACACCAATCACCCAAACAAACACAATAAATTCTATACAGTTGATAGATGCAGACACAAACACATATGTACACAAAATCAATGTAAAATCCCACATACAGACACTTAAGACATGATTAAACGCACACAGACACACTGAAACAGGCTGATTAATCGCACCATGTGGGTGGATCTCAGTACCGCTCGCTGTGATCAATAAGCTTAGAGGTCGTCTCAACGAGAGCCTCTAGCTCAGAGGTCGTCTCAACGAGCACCTCTAGTGCAGAGAGGAGGGGGGACCCAGAGGCTCTGTACCAAACGGAAGAAAAAAAATCTGCGTTCTTGGACAGAACTCCAAGGCAGAAGGCATCGAGGCACACACACACACTCAAACATGAGTGTGTGTGTGTGTGTGTGTGTGTGTATGTGTGTGTGTGTGTATGTGTGTGTATGTACTGTGCATGTGTGTCCGAACCAAATATCTGTATGAAATCCTGCCTTCTAAGAGACCTTGGTCTGGCTGAATGTTTGAAGGCAGCATACATGCATCCTTCACTCCCACAATTCTATTGGACTTTGTCCATTGTCAGTATCTTAGCAACACAAACATTGGACACAAAGTTGGTAGAAGGTTCCATGGTACCTGCTAAGGCAACTGACTTGTTAGACCGCTGAAGGTAGCGAGGCAGCAGGCAGCTACCTTCCATTTTGGACAGAGCCAGAGAGAAGACAGACCGCTCAAACGCCACTCTGAGCAACTGACTGCAGTGTGGTGCGGATAAGGCTGAGGCTAGCCCTGGTCTGGCAGATACGACCCATCAGGGCCAGGCCAGCTTAAGGGTCCAGGAGCAGTGGAGCACAGAAGAAAGCTAACCTGGGGATATAAACGACATCTCTGCTTCTAGAGTTCAAGTCTGGGCCTGGCACATTCAGTCCCGTCAGGCACATATATGGCCACCACTGGGTCCTTTTGCTATTTGTATCTGGCTTCTGTTTAGAATGTCA
>NC_137924.1:4972021-4999521 GCF_963457725.1 Sprattus sprattus | reverse complement strand
TGCATTGTGTGTGTCGTGTTCCTACACATTGCTGCCAGTAGGTGGAGCCACCAGATGGTCAGTTGAACCAAGGAGAAACTTCCCGCTCTGCTGAAAGGAGTATCTCTCTTTTAATGTTATAACACTGGACCAGAAATCATAAATAACGGGCATTGGATAGAACAGAGTTAAAGTAGACATGGATGACGTCCTCGTTAGAAACAGAAATGGCAGTGAAAGGTTTGTGGTTTAGGGTGAATTCCAATTCAGAATGGTCAAACTAACACTGAAAGCGTGGCTGTGTTGACTTAGCCTGTCTAAGTTATCCTAACTTGTTAGCTAGCTTAGCTTGTTTAGTAAATTATAATTACAGAGGAATCCCCGAAGGGTTCAAATATTCTTCCTGCTGTAAACTAGATTTGAAAACGTATGTAGCGTTATTCCTTTGACTGACTTACAGCCCTGAGACTGATTTTCCCCACAATCAATAGTTTAAGGACGTTTGACAGCTAGCTAACCTGAAGCATCTGAAGTTAACGCTAGGTAAAGTTATCTAAATTACATTACATAAAATGGCATTCAAACGGCCATTTCGGTCGGAGGATTTGAGCTGCCCGGTATGCCAGGACATCTTTACGAATCCTGTGATCTTGACGTGCTCGCATAGTGTATGTAAAGACTGCTTAACTAAGTCCTGGGAAGTTAAAGGAATAAAAGAATGTCCGCTGTGCAGAAAAAGGTTGCCCGACGACACACCCCTTCTTAACCTTATTCTGAAGAACCTGTGCGAATCCTTCGTTCAGGAGGAAAATAATCGAAGCCTGCTCTGTAGTCAGCATAAACGAAAACTTGAACTGTACTGTCTGGAGGATAAGGAACCCGTGTGTGTGGTGTGTAGAGACTTGGAAACGCACCAAAATCACAACTTCAGTCCCATCGGTGAAATAGCTTCCGGCAGTAGGGTGAGTCGTTGTCATGAACTGTTTGCAATATTAACCCAAATCATTCCTGACATAAATGGGTACATTCACTTATCATTTCTTACTTTTCTACTCACATACATGAGGTATTTACTTACTTTTCTACTCACATACATGGTATTTAAAGCAATTACTCAGTGATCGTAATTTTCTGGAAATATATTTAATTTGAGCTTGTTTAGCTTGCAAGGTATGAGGTATCAATATCAATAATCAACTAACTGCCCTCCATGAAAACACACGCACGAACGAACGCACACACACACACACACACACACACACACACACGCACACACACACACACTCTCACACACACACAGCATCAACTTGTTTGAGACGTGTCTGTTCGGTTCTGTTTAAATAAAGTGTATCTATATTTCAGGAGGAAATCATGGCTCAGCTGAAGGTCCAGGAGAACAATCTGGAGGACATTAGTGAACTCAGAGACATCTGTGAGGAAATGTCAGGGCACATTGAGGTGAGTGTTAGTCTGTGTGATGGGGTTATGGGGTGATTTCACTTGAGGTGTGTGTGTGTGTGTTTGTGTGTGTGTGTGTGTGTGTGTGTGTGTGATCTCTGTGACATGTGTTTATCCAGACGCAGTTCCTGAACACAGAGAAGCTGATCAAGGAGGAGTTTGAGAAGCTTCACAAGTTCCTTCGAGACGAAGAGGCGGCCAGGATAGCTGCCCTGAGGGAGGAACAGAAGCAGAAGGCTTACAGGATGAAGCTGAAGCTAGACAACGCAGAGAAAGATGTTATAGAGCTGACGAGGCGCATCCGAGACACTGAGGAGGACATGGCTGCTGACGACGCCTCAGTGATGCTGGTGAGGAGTGGTCACGTGTTTGCACACTAGCCTCACACACACACACACACTCAGTCATGCTGGTGAGGAGTGGTCATGTGTTTGACACACGCTCAAGTGGACGCACTAGACTCAAACACACGTCACACACACACACACACACACACACACACACACACACACACACACACACACACACACTCAGTCATGCTGGTGAGGAGTGTTCACGTTTTTGACACAAGCTTTACAGAGCCTAGAGCCTGAACCCCCTTAGTGTAAGCACAATGGCAACAGGGGCAAGGAAAAACTCCCTGTTAAGGCCGAATTATGCTCTGTTTTAGACGTAACTCGTAAGCACGTAAGATACATAACCCCCCCTTGCGCGGTAAAATATCCCCCCTTACGTGCTTAAGTGCGTCGCCCAAAATTCCTGACTATGCGACTAAAACACTACGGCCCTACACAGCTCGCAAAGGCTGTGATTGGCCGGCTACCACAGCCTTTCACAGAGTCTCACGTTTCCGGGTTAATAGCATACAGCCTTTTTTAGACCCAGACATTTTTTTAAATCATGAACACCCTGCAGACCGTCTCACAAGCCTTTTCTTATGGATTAGGAACAAACATAACAGAAGAGGTCCGAAGACATGAACTCCTTTACAAATCCTCTTTAAACACTTATAAGGACGCTCAAATTTACCGCGAATTTACAGAGAGAATATCCCATTCTCACCCGCGATTGTTTGGAGAGAATGTGCTAATTCACGAACAGATACTTTCATATTCATTTCCCACCACTTGTGAGTCAATTCTTCTCCTCCCCCTGTCTCTTCCTCCCCCTCTCTATCTCTATTCCTCCCCCTCTCTCTCTCCTCTTCTCCTTCTCCTCTCTCTCTCCTCCTCTCTATCTCTATATCCCCCTCTCTCTCTCTCCCTCTCTCTATCTCTCTTCTCCTCCCCCTATCTCCCTCTCTCCCTCCTCTCCCTCTCTCCTCCTCCCCCTCTCTCTCTCCCTGGGGAATGAGAGTGCACTGATTAGCCATTATCTCCCTCCTGCTCAGTACACACATTCCAGACTGGAGCACACACACTCTGGTTCCACCTCTATCTCTCTCTCTCTCTCTCTCTCTGTCTCTCTCTCTCTCTCTCTCTCTCTCTCTCTCACTCTTTCTCTCTCTCTCTCTCTATCTATCTCTCTCTCTGTCTAGACCTATGCTATGAAGAACAGATAATCACTGTGTGTGTGTGTGTGTGTGTGTGTGTGTGTGTGTGTGTGTGTGTGTGTGTGTGTGTGTGTGTGTGTGTGTGTGTGTGTGTATGTGTGTGTGTGTGTGTGTGTGTGTGTGTGTGTGTGTGTGTGTGTGTGTGTGTGTGTGTGTGTGTGTGTGTGTGTGTGTGACTTATGGAGGACAGATAATCACTGTCTGCTTGTAGCTTTGATTATGTTGTGTACAGTTTGACCGGAAGAGTAAAAGCACTCTGGTGTATTGGAAATCATTTGCTAATTGTATGTAATAAATGTCTCACCTTCCTTTGTTATCTGATTTATTTTGCCCCCTGTTGGTCATGATGTGTCAGTACACTCAGACAAACCAATTAGTCTTCAAGTAGATCTTCCGTTCCCATAAATTCAGAGCGCAGGACTTGGACAGAGGAGAGGCGTCACTCTCATACACCTGCTCGCACACACACATACACACAAACACAGACACGGACACTCTCTCTCTAACACACACACACACACACACACACACACACACACACACACACACACACACACACACACACACACACACACACACACACACACACAAACACACACACCCACATTCACACAAACAGATATTTAAATAAAATAGATGATAACACTGGTAACACATTACAGGAACCGCAATAAAACGAATGGCATGATGTTATGGCAGGTGCCATGTCCTGTCACATAGTATGCTTATAATGGCCTATGAATTATTGTGTGTGTCGTGTTCCTACACATTACTGCCAATAGGTGGAGCCACCAAATCGTCAGTTGAACCCAGGAGAAACTTCCCGCTCTGCTCAAAGGAGTATCTCTCGTTTAATGTTACCAGAAATCATAAATAACGGGCATTGGATATAACAGAGTTAAAGTAGACATGGATGACGTCCTCGTTAGAAACAGAAATGGCAGTGAAAGGTTTGTGGTTTAGGGTGAATTCCAATTCAGAATGGTCAAACTAACACTGAAAGCGTGGCTGTGTTGACTTAGCCTGCCTAAGTTATCCTAACTTGTTAGCTTGCTTACCTTGTTTAGTAAATTATAATTACAGAGGAATCCCCGAAGTGTTCAAATATTCTTCCTGCTGTAAAGTAGATTTGAAAACTTATGTAGCGTTATTCCTTTGACTGACTTACAGCCCTGAGACTGATTTTCCCCACAGTCAATAGTTTAAGGACGTTTGATAGCTAGCTAACCTGAAGCATCTGAAGTTAACGCTAGGTAAAGTTATCTAAATTACATTACATAAAATGGCATTCAAACGGCCATTTCGGTCGGAGGATTTGAGCTGCCCGGTATGCCAGGACATCTTTACGAATCCTGTGATCTTGACGTGCTCGCATAGTGTATGTAAAGACTGCTTAACTAAGTCTTGGGAAGTTAAAGGAATAAAAGAATGTCCGCTGTGCAGAAAAAGGTTGCCCGACGACACACCCCTTCTTAACCTTATTTTGAAGAACCTGTGCGAATCCTTCGTTCAGGAGGAAAATAATCGAACCCTGCTCTGTAGTCAACATAAACGAAAACTTGAACTGTACTGTGTGGAGGATAAGGAACCCGTGTGTGTGGTGTGTAGAGATTTGGAAACGCACCAAAATCACAACTTCAGTCCCATCGGTGAAATAGCTTCCGGCAGTAGGGTGAGTCGTTGTCATGAACTGTTTGCAATATTAACCCAAATCATTCCTGAAATAAATGGGTACATTCACTTATCATTTCTTACTTTTCTACTCATATACATGAGGTATTTACTTACTTTTCTACTCACATACATGGTATTTAAAGCAATTACTCAGTGATCGTAATTTTCTGGAAATATATTGAATTTGAGCTTGTTTAGCTTGCAAGGTATGAGGTATCAATATCAATAATCAACTAACTGCCCTCCATGAAAACACACACGCACGAACGAACGCACACACACACACACACACTCACACACACTCACACACACAGCATCAACTTGTTTGAAACGTGTCTGTTCGGTTCTGTTTAAATAAACTGTATCTATATTTCAGGAGAAAATCATGGCTCAGCTGAAGGGCCAGGAGAACAATCTGGAGGACATTAGTGAACTCAAAGACATCTGTGAGGAAATGTCAGGGCACATTGAGGTGAGTGTTAGTCTGTGTGATGGGGTTATGGGGTGATTTCACTTGAGGTGTGTGTGTGTGTGTGTGTGTGTGTGTGTGTGTGTGTGAGTGTGTGTGTGTGTGTGTGTGTGTATGGTGGTATGTGTGTGTTTGTGTCGGTGTATGTGTGTGTGTGGTGTGTGTGTGTGTGTGTGTGTGTGTGTGTGTGATCTCTGTGACATGTGTTTATCCAGACGCAGTTCCTGAATACAGAGAAGCTGATCAAGGAGGAGTTTGAGAAGCTCCACAAGTTCCTTCGAGACGAAGAGGCGGCCAGGATAGCTGCACTGAGGGAGGAACAGAAGCAGAAGGCTTTCATGATGAAGCTGAAGCTAGACGACGCAAAGAAAGATGTTATAGAGCTGACGAGGCGCATCCGAGATACTGAGGAGGACATGGCTGCCGACGACGCCTCAGTGATGCTGGTGAGGAGTGATCACGTGTTTGACACAAGCTCAAGTGGACGCACTAGACTCAAACACACGTCACACACACACACACACACACACACACACACACACACACACACACACACACACACACACACACACAGTCATGCTGGTGAGGAGTGGTCACGTGTTTGACACAAGCTCAAGTGGACGCACTAGACTCAAACACACGTCACACACACACACACACACACACACACACACACACACACAGTCATGCTGGTGAGGAGTGGTCACGTGTTTGACACAAGCTCAAGTAGACGCTAGACCCAAACGCACGTCACACACACACACATACACACACACACACACACACACACACACACACACACACACACACACACACACACACACTCAGTCATGCTGATGAGGAGTGTTCACGTTTTTGACACAAACTTTACAGAGCCCAGAGCAGGGAAAAAACTCCCTGTTAGTCAGGAAGAAACCTTAAGCAGAATCACGGCACATAAGGGGGGACCCATCTGCTTGAGGTCGACCGAGTGGAGATAGGGAAGGGGGAAGGGGGAGGGTTGTGTGGCAGAAGGGGAAAGGAAACAACAGGGGTTGAACACAGCCAGCATTTTGGTCGCTGGACATAGTATATATACAGACATCCGGTGGTAAATACATGATACAGGCAGGTCCAGTTTAGTGGGTGTACACTGTGCTCATACAGTTACTGTTACAGGGGTAAGGGATGTAGGGACAGAGAAACATTTCAGTGGTGGCAATAATGTATATTGTATATAAACGCTAGCATAGGGTATGGGGTAGGGTAAGAAATAGAAGCTAATGTTTACCCCCTTGTGCTTTCACAGAACTACGAGAAAATAATGGGAAGGTGAGTGTGTGTGTGTGTGTTTGCGTTAGTGAGTGTGTGTGTCTGTGTGTGTGTGTCTGTGTGAGTGATCTGCCTCCTGTCTCTCTCTTTGTGGTTCTGAACCCAAACCCACAGCAGCACTGACTCCTGAATGTTCTTCCAGAGCTGAATACACACTGTGGGTGCTACGGGTGAATTTTGAAGAATTGATTGATGTGGCGAAACACCTGGGCAATATCAAGTACAGTGTGTGGGAGAAGATGCAGGAGATTGTTCAATACAGTGAGTACACATGTCACACACACGTACACACACACACATTCACACACACACACACACACCTGGGTAATGGGAATCTCAGCGTGTGGGAGAAGAGGCAGGACTATATTGTCTACAGTGAGGACACCCCAGACATGACACACACTCAAGTGTAATGTGCAGACACTCACACACACACACACACACACATTCACACACACATTCACACACACATTCACAAACACACACACACACTCCAGCCCAGAGAGAAAGACGTTTATTGCTTCATGTAACCAAAAGTTTGTGGTGTAAAAATGGCCAGATTATGGCTAGACATTTAAATGTGTGTGTATGTGTGTGTGTGTGTGTGTGTGTGTGTGTGTGTGTGTGTGTGTGTGTGTGTGTGTGTTTGGGTAAGTGTGTGTGGGATTGTGTGTGGGTATGTGTGAGTTAACAAATACAACTTTTAAGGGGAAATTTCAAAGTTCTCAGTAAATATATGCATCATGTTTTCAAACTCAAAATTAATCGTTTGAATAATCGTGATTTCAATATTGACCAAAATAATCGTGATTATGATTTTTTTCTCCA
The DNA here is from genome assembly GCF_963457725.1 of Sprattus sprattus. Classification (NCBI taxonomy): domain Eukaryota; kingdom Metazoa; phylum Chordata; class Actinopteri; order Clupeiformes; family Clupeidae; genus Sprattus; species Sprattus sprattus. The sequence continues at coordinate 4,992,250 of NC_137924.1, read as the reverse complement.
TAATCGAGCAGCCCTAGTGTGTGTGTGCCCATTCTCCCTCCCTCTCTGCAGGTCCTGTGGTTCTGGACCCCAACACAGCTCACTCAGAACTGTGTGTGTGTGTGTGTGTGTGTGTGTGTGTGTGTGTGTGTGTGTGTGTGTGTGTGTGTGTCTCTGCAGGTCCTGTGGTTCTGGACCCCAACACCGCTCACCCAGAGCTGTGTGTGTGTGTGTGTGTGTGTGTGTGTGTGTGTGTGTGTGTGTGTGTGTGTGTGTGTCTCTGCAGGTCCTGTGGTTCTGGACCCCAACACCGCTCACCCAGAGCTGTGTGTGTGTGTGTGTGTGTGTCTCTGCAGGTCCTGTGGTTCTGGACCCCAACACCGCTCACCCAGAGCTGTGTGTGTGTGTGTGTGTGTGTGTGTGTCTCTGCAGGTCCTGTGGTTCTGGACCCCAACACCGCTCACCCAGAGCTGTGTGTGTCGGCGGACATGAGCAGTGTGGAGCGGACGGAGGAGCCGCAGCCGGTTCCCCCCAACCCGGAGCGCTCCATGCAGCACCTGAGCGTGCTGGGCTCCAAGGGCTTCAGATCCGGGGCACACTGCTGGGACGTGGACGTGCGGAACAAGAGTCACTGGGTCCTGGGCGTCCTCACTGAGTCCTCCCTCTGGTCAAGGTAATTATCGTTAACGAAAACTAACGAAAAAACGAAAACGAGGTGTGATTTCTTTTTGTTGTTGACTGAAATAAAAATAAAAACGAGGCGTTATAAAAAAACGATTACTAACTGAAACTGTATTGTGTCTTTACAAAACTAACTAAAATAAATAAGAATTATAGAGAAAATGTCCTTAGTTTTCGTTTTTGTCAATGTATTTCATAGATGTCAATTTATTTCATCCAAAGCCTAGTAGTCCATTTTCCGCTGTACCACTTTTAAACACGCCCCTCGTCTGCTATCATGCGGCAAAAGTCGGTAGAAAGCGAGAATCCTATTTGGCAGTGACGTGAGGTGTGGCTAGCAGCTGCTAGCTTGTGATGAACTCATGTGAATATGCATGTAGAATATGAACACCATGAGGGTTTCTACCTTTTCCCATAATCAGTTGAAGGAGACTATAATATCAGCTAGATAACAAGCTAATTTCATGCAAATTGAACTCCTCCATTTAAATCATTAAGGTTATTATCGACAAGTGTCTTTAGCTAGCTTATGAGCTAGCGTAGCAACTTCATAACCACAGCAACCAGGAAACACGTCTTTAATAGTTGCAATTTACTGTAAGTTTATTTTCTCAAAATTAGCTCACCAATACAAAGCAGTCTTGGGTTCAAAGTGATCACAACCACTTGTGTGATGTAAAATGGGTTCACATAGACATTAAACAATCCTAAGAGAAATAATGGGAAATCAACGCAAGGGCTTACTCTGATATCAATGTAATGTTAGCGAATAAGGGGTGAGAAGCTTCCCCTTCCCCTTGCTAATATATCGATCGAATTTTCTTCTGTCCCGTCGTTTGTTTGAAGATTACCTTTTAGCTCCGGCATTGGTCTCCCATTATTGATCAATTCACATTTGGATTGTAAGTCCACATTTGAGAAATGTTTTAGCTTAGCTATAGAATCTTCAATTTTCGCTAGAAGAAGAGCAACGGGAGAAAAGGCATATACCCGACCGTTGGGCTCTTGCACGCCCATTTCATTGAGGCAGATTTACTGTTTCCACTCTGTGTTTCTTCACTGCGCTTTTATGTCAGATCAGCAAGACTATAGGTTCTACGCATGTATGGAGCTTTATTCCTATCTTTATTCGTAAGCGTGTTCTTTCAGTTTGCAAGCATGAAACCGTGTGCTCGCACTCAAAAACCTAGTCTTTGCGAGCAAAATGTGCTGAAAATATAGCACGCGGAAAATATGAGTGCGAGCAGGAAATGTGTGCGCGCAACGGTGTATCTGAGTGCGAGCACACAGTTTGAGCGTAAGCACAGCACATTTTGCGTGCAAAGACTGGGTTTTTGAGTGCGAGGGCAGGGTTTCATGCTTGCAAACTGAAAGAACACGCTTACGAATAAAGATAGGAATAAAGCTCCATACGCATGCGCCTAACCCAGTTTGTGAGTGATTGCGCAATCTGAGTTGAGGTGCAGCTCGTCGCTGCCTCACTGTATCGCTGTTTCCTTACTGTTTGAACAGGACATGCGCAAATTCAGCGATTTTGATTATAAAAATGCTCAAAATGATTGGAATCATGCAGGAATTACATTTATAGCACAGATCAGTAGAAAAATATTTATATATGCCTGCCCCGCGGCCCCACTGACCACATGTCCCTGTCATAGATGTCAATGTATTTCATACATAGCCTAGGCCTATATCTATTTAAGTACATGCCCCTAGTCTTGAATCATGGTGGCCAAAGTCGGGAGAAAGCGACAAAGTCCAATTTGGGATTACTTTGATTATGAATGTGACGAAAATAAAATCAAGTGCCTTGCAATGGAAAATGGAAAGATATGTGAAGTATTTATCAAGGGGAAAAATCCCACAAATCTTAAAATGCATCTGAAAAGCTTTCACAAGCACAATACATGCTGTTCACATGTGTCTTTAGTTTATTGGCTATTGCATCTTGTGTAGACTGTTTACATGTTTGTGCCCATATCTACATTTTATTTTCTGTTGTTGATAGTGTTGTGTCCAGTTGACATGTTCTGGTTATAGACACAAATACACTGACTGACACAATTTTTTTAGTTGACGTTTGTGGATGGCTGTTTTTCTAAAAAAGTTATTTTCTAAATACATTTTTAAAAATGGTATGTTTTGTTGAGTTTTTATTACTTATAATTTATTAACGCTTCTATCTACAATTCATTTTGAGCAGATTTTTTTTTTTCAAAGCAAAAATTAAGCTTTCCTGACTTGCCAACGTCTGTTGCATTCCGCGGGAAAGACTAAAACTAAAACTGAAACTAATCAAAACTAAACTCAAACTAAGCATTTTCAAAAAATAAAAAATAAACTAAACTAGCAAATCTGCTTTAACAACTAATAAAAACTAAACTGAAATTGAAAACAAAAAGTCAAAACTAAATCAAAATAAAAACTAATGAAAAATCCAAAACTATAATAACCTTGCCTCTGGTACGCTACTCAATGTGCACGCTCACACACACACACACACACACTCACACTCACTCACACACACACCTGCGCAGACTCACTCAAACACACACACACACACGCACGCACACACACACACACTCACACACTCACACACACACACAGGCGTGCACACACAGGCGTGCACACACACACACACACACACACACACACACTCACTCACACACACACGTGTGCAGACTCACTCACATACACACACACACACACACACACACACACACACACACACATACACATACACATACACACACACACACACACACACACACACACAGGCGTGCACACACACACACACACACACACACACACACACACACACACATACACATACACACAGGCGTGCACACACACACACACACATACACATACACATACTGTACACACAGGCGTGCACACACACACACACACACAATTTGCGCGCTCGCCGCTGAAGATATCCCTCTCTCCCTCCGTCTCTCTCTCTCTCTCTGTCTCTATCTCTCGCCCTCTCTCTCTCTCTCTTCTCTCTCTCTCTCTCAGGTACTCAGGCAACGACGTCTTCTCCTACTGCGGCCTGTGGTACTTGGAGAAGGACCGAGGGGTCTACGTGGCCGGTACCACCCCGCAGCGCGAGACCAGAGTCCGGGTCAAGGACGAGCCCGACTGGATCCGTGTCCAACTGGACCTGGATCGGGGGAAGGTGACGTTCTCCGACCCGGGAAACAAGAAACACCTGCGGACATTCAGGCACAGCTTCGACGAGAGCGTGTTTCCGTACTTCGCTTCTCAATGTGCGCGATCGCCGCTGACGATAGCACCAGTGAAGACCGCAGTCAGTGTGCCGAAGATCAAGTAGACGCACTAGACTCTCACACACACACACACACACACACACACACACACACACTCCATCTCTCGCTCACCGCTGAAGATATCACCAGTGAACACCGCAGTCACCGTTCAGAAGATCAAGTAGAGACACTAGACTCACACACACACACACACAGAAAAGATGTGAAAGCCTGTGAATCTACACAAAGTGAATGTATTTGAATTTCTTTTGGAATTGTTATTTTGTTATGTATGCACTGTAATTGTGATAAATATTATTGGTTTGTTGTTAGTTTTTTCATCAGTTACACAGTGAGGATCTCAGACATGGTTATAAGACGTCCTGTCATAGTTCATTGTTCATGTTCAGGGTGTGCATCTCTCTAACTGTTCTGTTCAGTAATCTCCATGGCAACTACATGGGTCTTCCGTTCTCTTTCTCTAGCCTATGGTGATTGGTCAGTGTCAGGTCAGCCGGTCATGCAGCAGGAAGCTCAGGTTCGGTTCCAGCCAATCAGCTGCTGTCGTGTGGATATGTTTCCTGTGTGTCTGTTTGTTTTGTTAAAGCGCTGACTGACTCAACAGCGCACTAGCCAACACCTCCGTTACTTCATGACCTCTGCAGTCTGTTCATGAGGCTTAGAGATGAGCTCAACTGTACTCCTCTTCCTCTCTGCAGTCTGTGATGGGTTTTGAATGTTTTTTTCATGTTAGCAGCTCTGTGTCAAAGAGTGGAGAATAAATTGTAAAGTAAAATGTGTAAACTGCCTACTTCTTTCCACTTTCTGCTGGGACTCATAAGTCTACACATCTCACCTGTTTATTCAGCTGCTGGAGCACAATGTTTCAACGCTCACACATTTTTTTAGGAATAGAAGCAGATATAGGACATTACAAAATTACCGTCACCGGTGTATTATCTGAGCCTGTAACATATTCGCTCCTCTCCTACCTCAGCCCTCTCACTGCAGGATGGGTGCAAAACGTGAGTGGGAGTGGAATAAACTATCCAAATGAAAAAACTAATATTTCTCAGTATTGTTGAAGACAAAGTAAAGTTGGGATAAGGAAGAAGGAACAAAGGACATCTCACATCTCAAAACAAATAGGATAAGTCTCGTACAGCAAGCATTTTTTATGTGGAAGTCCTAAATGTTTTAAATGTAGGTTCCCGAAACAACACTCTAGTCCTGATGGCGGCGGTAGTGTTCAATTTTAGATGCCGTTCCGATCCCTACTTCAGAGGTGTGTGAGAGTGTATGGGTTATGGGTATGACTGAGAGTGTGGGTGTGGTCGACCGACGGCAGCCAGGTGAGTGTGTCGACCAATGGTCTCAGGTCAGGTGGTCCGTGAATTAGCCTCTGATTATGTTAAGGTCCATGGTTGTGGGTGCAGCATGGAGAAAACATTTCGCAGTTATACGACAAGAATATTCCTTTATAGTTAAACAAAACACAGCCCACAAACATTTCCTTTCTGTCATCAAAACAGATAACACACCTGCAAACATTGTCGCCAATGCAGCATAAAACAAAAAGGCAGTCGTTTGTAAAACCAAAGCAAACTTTACGCACGAAGACGGAGTGCTGGCTCCCTGCACAGGCCACAGCGATACGCAGACTAATTAAACTAAGAGCCTACTGTCTTTCCTGTGGCCATTTCTCTCCACGAGAATGATGTGGGGATCAAATATGACAGAATGATACGGCTATCTGGTGTTTCTTCTACCTTGGACCCCAGTTGGGGTTCTACATGGAATGAAGAAGACCCCCTCCGAGGTATTCATTTACCTTTAGTTAATTTAAAACTCATCTGCAGATAGACACTGAGATGTAGACCTACGTTTATTAACTAGCATTACCTTGTGCCTGACAGGGCAGTGTCCTAGCGTAGCTGCTAGGTCAGTTATCTGACAGTGTCAAACATCGTCCATTCTGTTAACAATCAAAATGCTTACTTTAATAATGGTTTAACGATCGATGTGCTCATTTTAGTAGCTAATGGATTAAAATGACAACGTGAACGTTTGCCGAAAACACACGCAGTCCGATCATCAACACCATACCGATAACTGTATAGCTAGCTAGCGAATAGCTTACCCTTAGCTAGTTTTAACCAGAGATAACTTGCCTAACCCTAGCATAACATCAGTGGTGAAAGTAAGACCAAGACGGTAGCCTACTCACAATGACAAAACTGTGAATAATGAGTATACCTATGACCATGTAGGCTTAGTTTATTACTTTAGCAGAGGAAACTTCCAACCTAACAAGTTCCATTTGGGAAACCCAGAGTTAAACTGTCCCCCGCGCCCCCTCACCTTCGCCCTCACACAAGGTCTGTGCAAGGCACCTTCTTAGGGAGCCTGCAGCCGCGGGTGGCGCCAATTCCCCACACAGTGATATGATAGAGAGATAAAAGAAAACCGCTTCGCGACCCAGATCATTTTCATGAGAAAGTGCCGACTGTGCCTCAAACCGCCACTGCTGGACCCTCATGTCTTCCACTTCTCTCTTCGCTTGCGGAAAAAGCAGGTATCTTTTAAAAGATATGAATGCAGATCAAGGGCGGGGGGGGGGGGGGGGCTGGGGCAGATGGCGTGTCCGATGAATTTGTGCGCTCTCCGGTGCGTCTCCTTTACAGGCGCGTCACACAACACACACACGCATGCACAACCCTAGCCTAGAGGAGTAGTGTTGGTGAGTAGTGTTGTATGAAGAGTCTAACTGTTTGCCTTGAACACAAAAACTGATCAGAATGTAATTACTGCATCATCTGGATCTATTTCACAGCTCATTCATGTGTTTTTTAGGGCCGAGTAGACAAGCTTGTCCTGCGCTATCCATCACTGTGAGCAAAGGATGACCTTCTCATGACATTCAAAACTGAATCTCTGCACATGTATGATCATGGCATGTCCCAGTCATGTCTCAGGTGCACATAGCAGCGGGCTTTGGCAGCCTTGGATCCTGCTTTACCTGTATACCCTGGTGAGACCACCCTCCTTTCACCTCCCCTCACCTTCACTCACCCTCTACCTGTTAACCCAGCCCACCCCTCCTTTCACCTCCCCTCCCCTTGACTCACACACTACCTGTTGCAAGCAGCTTGACCCGAGGTCACCGCCTTCTGCTCATTTGAATACTCACACACACACACACACACACACACACACACACACACACACACACACACACACACACACACACACACACACACAGCCTCTGGCAAACAGGTCTTGAATTCTTCAGTATGAGCTGTCAGCTGTTCTTTAGAGTCAGCTTTCAGAGATAAACACATTTTCTTTCTCTCTTGCACATTCAACATAGGGTTGCCCACCTTTGTTTCATATAACTCCTGAGTTTTCAAGCAGCTCTTCACTAGGCTGCTCGCAAAATACCTTGAACCACTAGAGTTAGGACCATGGACCCAACACAACAACAACTAATAAAGAGCAGAGCTCAGAGAGAGCACCACTGCTTAGCGTCCATCTTTGAGGACACACCACTGCTAAGTGTCCATCTTTTAGGGCACACCGCAAGCTTAGAGCTTAGATGAGCCTGGAGGAGAGCAGAAATTAAGCAGTGGCCTGGTGTTGGTATCTCCCATGTCCTCGCTCATGGAGCAGCGGCCTGTACACCCCTTATACATTTCACTGTGTTGGTATCTCCCATGCATGTCCTCCCTGATGGAGCAGTGGCCTGTACACCCCTAATACATTTCACTGTGTTGGTATCTCCTATGTCCTCCCTGATGGAGCAGTGGCCTGTACACCCCTATTCATTTCACTGGGTTGGTATCTCCCATGTCCTGCCTGTTGGAGCAGTGGCCTGTACACCCCTATTCATTTCACTGGGTTGGTATCTCCCATGTCCTGCCTGTTGGAGCTGGGACTCTGGGACTCTGGGATCGATCTTGTGTTGAATTCACCCCAATCCAGGACTGAGAGCAAAGTAGCCATCAACACACACAGAAACACTCCATCATCTCTGCACCTGTATGGGCGCGGCATGCCCCAGTCTTGTCTCAGGGGCACTTAGCACTCACATTCCTCCACGTTTGGCCTGTGGTCTTGGCAGTGGGGACACCTGTTCCACCTGTTCAGCTACAGCAACCCTCCCTCTATCCCTGCCCTCCACTTGACTCATCCTCCCAGAAAGACGGAGAAAAGCAAAGGGAGACATTGTGTGCTTGTTCATTAGAACTAGATGAGCTACTGCGTTAAACGGCTCTCATTGTGTGCGTGTTTATCAGAACTAGATGAGCTACTGCGTTAAACGGCTCTCATTGTGTGCGTGTTCATTAGAACTAAAGTGCTACTGTGTTTAACGGCTCTCATTGTGTGCGTGTTCATTAGAACTAAAGTGCTACTGTGTTTAACGGCTCTCATTGTGTGCGTGTTCATTAGAACTAGAGGTGCTACTGCGCTAAACAGAAGTGTGGGAGGTGGACACTCTATTGAATGAAGAGGTAAACACAGGGGTGATTTAGGGACTAAGCAATCAAAAGATTTCCACTGGAACTATGGCTTCAAATTTCGAAGAAATTTCGACCTGTCCTGTGTGCTGTGACATCTTCACGGACCCTGTGCTCCTGTCATGTAATCACTGCTTCTGTAAAGCCTGTCTGCAGCGCTTCTGGGGAACTAACGGATCCAGAGAATGTCCAGTCTGCAGGAGAAGGTCATCAAAGGATGAGACTCCAGTCAGTCTAACATTAAAGAACCTGAGTGGGACCTTCTTACAGGAGAGAAGTCAGAGAGCTTCAGCAGGGTCTGAGGTGCTCTGCAGTCTGCACAGTGAGAGACTCAAGCTTTTCTGTCTGGATGATTTACAGCCTGTGTGTGTGGTGTGTCGAGACTCAAAACAACACATCAACCACGAGTTCCAACCTATAGATGAGGCAGTATCCAACCTTAAGGTGAGTTTGTAAGGTTTTAAAGGATTTCTTTTGTAGAACACAACAACAAGCCTATAAAAATACAAATAACTATTTGTTGTGTCAATAGGACTGCAATGTTCAACTTGCGCCAGTGGTTGGCACTGTTGTCTTTGCAGGTAGAAAAATACTTGTTATGTCGTGTGTCAGCATGAACTAAATTGAATGCATATACAGTAATAAATGTAATTAATTACAAATAGTTACACACACACACACACAAACAAACAAACACACACAAACACACACACACACACACACACACACACACACACACACACACACACACACACACACACACACACACACACACACACACAAGCAAACAAACAAACACACCATGTGTTTTTCTTCCAGGAGGAACTGAGGATTAGACTAGAGACCTTACAGAGGAAGCTGAATGTGTTTGAAGAAGCAAAACGCACCTCTGACCAAATAGCAGAACACATCCAGGTGAACGTTCATTCATATCAGAAAACATCTCTTTAAACTTAACCGAAAATATAACGTTTTGTGAATGCCATTCCAAGCCCAACACACCTTTGAGTAGATCAAGGATCTCGTTTCCGCATTGTTTTACACAGAAATATTGTAGGTGCAGACCATTAACAATACATCTTTATGATATTCCAGACTCAGACCCAAAATACAGAGAGGAAGATCAAGGAGGAGTTTGAGAAGCTTCGCCAGTTTCTACGAGATGAAGAGGCAGCCAGGATAGCTGCACTGAGGGAGGAAGAGGAGCAGAAGAGTCAGATGATGAAGGAGAAGATTGAGAAGATGAGCAAAGAGATCTCATCTCTTTCAGACACAATCAGAGTCATAGAAGAGAAGATGAGAGCTGAAGACGACACATTTCTACAAGTAAGAACCATCTACTGTCCTTACCAGTGTGTGTGTGTGTGTGTGTGTGTGTGTGTATGTGTGTGGAGGGTGAGAGTAGAGAAGAGTAGGTGTGTCAGCTTACAGTGAAGTAGAGAGAGCAGTTTGTGCCTGTGGAGACTCAGGCTGCATTTGCAGGAGATTTGCTGTGTGTGTGTGTGTGTGTGTGTGTGTTTTTCGGGCGTTGTTAAAAAAGCATGGGCTGCTCAACCACCAATGGGTCTGCGAGTAAATAAAGGTTTATTATAAGAAATGTTCGTACCAATCATGATCAAATAAAATGTTCCTTCATCATTTCACAGAACTACAAGAGTACAGTGGAAAGGTGAGTGATCTGCCTCCTGTCTCTCTCTTCTCTGTGGTTCTGAACCCAAACCCACAGCAGCACTGACTCCTGAATGTTATTCCAGAGCCCAGTACACACCGCAGGATCCAGAGAGGGTTTCAGGAGCTCTGATCAATGTGGCAAAACACCTGGGCAACCTGAAGTTCAGAGTCTGGGAGAAGATGCAGGGGATTGTTCAATACAGTAAGTGAATATATCCCTTTGAAACACAAAAAAACACACAGAAACACAGAGTGAGAGAGAAGGAGAGAGAGAGCACATTTCATACACAGAGGCAATTCAATGTGCTTTCCATAACTAAGAGCAACAAGAACCCCAAAACGATATATGACAACTGACAAGTGGAGAGATCAAAAGAGCTGCCAAGCGGAAGGGGGAACTAGAGGAGAGGGGAAGTGATGAGGAGTGTGAGCCAGAATTGTCTTGGATATTTCAGTTGAGTAAAAATAATTGATAAGGATACAGTAAAGCTAGAACAGAAGACATTTTAGAGTGAGTGGAATGCTATTGAAAGAATACAGTACTATTAAGGATGCTCCAGTGAACTGTATCATTCTCCCATGTCTAAAAATGGAGGATTCAGAATGACAGAGGGAAATGTCATCTCAAATTGCTTTGGATGTGCCAGGGTGTGTGATAATGCAGCCTGTTTTCATGCTTTGACAACATGATACAGGTACGCCTAACACATTTTCTTTTTTTGTGCATGATCAATGTTTTTGGGGGGTGCAATGTATGTTTTTTTCGTCACTGACGGACTTAATGAAATGTAAGGAACTGTGTTGCTCCTGCCTGAACTCGGATAGCTAACTTGTCTCACCCTACTGTTTTGAAAAGACTTAATATGGGATGGTATTCAAGACATTTATTTTTGGGAATGATAGTATTTGTTTTCCAGGTTGACAGGGTTGCTAAGAGTTTACTTTCCTGCAGATCAATCTTCTGAAATGTTCAAATGTGCTCTACAGCTTTCACGCCAAGAGTAATTAAGGGATCTCATTGGGTTGGTAAAGAAATAATAAAAGAAAAGATTAATGTGAATGTGCACTCCACCCTGTTTGTGTTATCCCCTAGTGTAGTGTAGTTTATGAGCTATATCACTGGTGGGTGGGCTACATGCAATACAGCTGTTTTCAGAAAAAGGCCCCAAATAGCCCAAGAAGAGCAATAGCCTGAATAGAATCCTTGATATGGCCTGATAGAGCTGTTTCCAGAGAAGGCCTGAGCTTAGCCCCAATAGAGAGAGAGAGAGAGAGGGGTTGAGAAGGGGGCGTTCATTGACACACACACACACACACACACACACCTCCATATACACACACAGGGGCGGTTTGAGCAAATTGGAGGCCCTGGGCAAAGAACAATGTTGAGGCCCCCCCCCCCCCCCCCCCCCCAAAAAAAATCGTTTTAATGTTATTTGGAACTGACATTTATTGTGAGTATATGACTTTAACAATTAAACAGTTGTAAATTATTTTAATTATGAGGTTTTGAGTGCAGTGTTTTAGTAGTGTAACGTTTTTATTGCTTAATCAAAACAATGTTACTTGTTACATTTGATTAATGCTTTATAGTTCTGTTTCTGAAAGCTTTCAACTGAAACTTCCAAATATGTACAGGTACTGTTTTAACCATTTCAATTCTCTCTCTATCTGTTAATTTGTCACGCCATGGGGGTCTTCACTAATCACTGTATCTCCAACATTGATGTACTCACATTGTTGATATCACCGCTGTCGTTATCAGCCACCTGTGCTTGAGCTGTGTTCATGACCATGGCAGTATCATGCGTGTCGTCGTCAGTGCGGGTGTGACAGTGTCTCGGATATGGGCAGCTTTGGTACATGATGGCTCACCGTTTGTAGAAGCAAAGCAGGCAGAGCTCGTTGGTGTCACTAAGCTCATTGTCTGCTGCTGCTGTTAGCAATCGCTAAACTTGGCTTAGCCGCACTTGAAACATTATCAGATGAACTCGACACATTATCAGATATTTCTTCCACTTCCACGGACGAATTCCTTGATAGGAAATTGTGTGTTACCTTAGGTAATTTCTCCCTGAACTTCTCATCCTGCCCTTTCCTCTTCTTCTTCTTCTTCTTCTTTCGATTAATGGCGGGTTACACCAACAGGTGCATACCGCCACCTACAGGTCACTATTTAGACAGTGCAGGTTTTGGCGTCTCAGCAACACAAAATAAAGGAAAAGAAAATAATAATAAAATAAAAGGGATATTCATATTCGCTCGTAGAGCCCTGCTCTTTTCAGGAACTTGATCAATTCCCCTGGCCTTATTCCATCCCCCAAAACCGCAGCTAGATTAAAATCAGAACATCCAGCTCTTTGCAGTTCTTCTATCCATTGCTCCCTGTGACTCTGGTATGTTGGACAGACAAGCAACACATGTTCCACTGTCTCATCCTGGCCTGGACACCACATACAATCTCCTGTCTCTGTCCTACCTACCATGCACTGGGTGCTGTTCAACAGCGTATGGCCAATCCTGAGCCTGGCGACTACAACCTCATCCCTCCTGCAACCTCCAACTCTGGCTTCTCTCCCAACCTCTCTGTTTATTGCATACATATGTCTGCCTTTAGGACTTGCATCCCACTGTGTCTGCCACTGCTTTCTCAAAGCCCTCTTTATAAAACCTTTTACCTCCCCCCTCCCAAGCTTAATGTTAACCTGTGGCTCTGGATTTTCAAGTGCCTTTTTGGCTAGGCCATCCGCTTTCTCATTGCCCCATATGCCCACATGGGCTGGGATCCACAGGAAAGACACAGAGGCCCCTCTCTGCTCCAGCCTATATAGGCACAGGTACAGTTCATTTAGTAAATCCATTCTACAGGATCGAAATGACTGTATGCTGCCCAACACTGCTGCAGAGTCAGAGCAAATAAGCCCCTCCTCTTGCCCAGTCTCCTCAACCCACTCTAGTGCTTTAATGATGGCAATTAGCTCTGTGGTGTACACAGACACCTCATCTGTCAACCTCCAGGAGGCACAGACACCCATCCCTTTTACAACCATGGCAGCTGCAGTTTTTCCAGATTCTGGGTCTTTTGATCCATCTGTATATATCTGGACAGGTCTTGCATATGTACACCCAATATGGTCCAGTGCGTACCCAGCCACGTACTGCTTCTCCTGTTCTTCCTGGGCATACTTCAAAACACTCATGTCCACTATAGGCAGGGGGAACAACCATGGTGGCACTGGTGACATGGCCACTGTCGGGCTAACCATTCCCTCTTTCAACCCCACTTCCTGTACCCATTCTCTCACCCTCCACCCAAACCCCTTGCCTTTTTTGGCCTCGTACTCCCAGCATGGCTCTATCACCCTTTTCGCAGGATTCCCTTGATTGTGGCCTTCCAGGTTTGACCAGTAGGCTAGGGACAGCTTTTTCCTTCTTATAGCTAAAGGCGTTTCCCCCAGCTCCACATGTAAACTGTCTATTGGGGAGGATTGTAGTGCTCCACAACAAAGCCTCAGTGCTCGCGACTGTATTCTTTCCAGCCTCATGATTTGAGAATCAGACGCAGATCCATAAACAAAGCTGCCATAGTCTATTGCTGAACGCAGGAGGGCATAATATAATGTCATTAATGAGGATCGGCTTGCCCCCCATTCCATCCCTGTCAGACATCTCATAACATTTAGTACCTTCTTGCACTTTGTCTCCAATTTATCAATATGTGTTTTCCATGTGAGCCTTCTGTCAAACCAAAGCCCTAAATACCTGGCAACCTCCACTCGCTCAAGTGGTTCCCCATACATGTACAGTTTAACGTTATCAGCAACTGTTCTTTTTGTAAAGAATTCACAGTATGTTTTTGCTACTGAGAATCTAAATCCCCAGTCACCAGCCCATCCTACAACTGCCTCAATTGCTTGTTGGATCTTACTGACAATAAAATTAATGTTCCTTCCCCTCCTCCACAGTGCCCCATCATCTGCATATAGTGAGACCTCTATGTCTGGGCTTACCCTCCTAAACACCCCATTCACCATGATATTGAACAACACAGGGCTGATTACACTGCCCTGGGGCGTGCCATTCTCCACCTCAGTCACTGTAGACATGTCTGCCCCCACCCTCACCTGGATTGTACGCCCAAATAGGAAGCTCAGTACCAATTAAAAAGCCTCCCTCCCACCCCAAGCTTTTTAAGCTGTATCATGAGGCCTTCCTTCCACAACATGTCATAGGCCTTCTCGATGTCAAAAAGGACAGCCACTAGAACCTCTTTCATTGCTAAGGCTTTCCTAATGTCTGTCTCAAGCCTAATCATGGCATCCAGTGTAGACCTCCCCTTCCTAAACCCACTTTGGTATCCTGCAAACAGACCTTTGCTTTCCATAAAGTATGTTAATCTATTAACAAGTATTCTCTCCATCAGTTTGCACATATTCGAGGTGAGAGCAATAGGCCTGTAGCTGGTTGCCTTTGAAGGGTCTTTCCCTGGCTTGGCTATTGGGATGACAAGTGAATGCTTCCACACATCTGGCACCTTTCCTTCTAACCATATTTATTAAAAACTTCCACCACCTTTTTAAGCACTTTATCAGATACATGCTTCATCATTAGCACACTTCATCTTGACCTGGTGCGGTATTGGAGGTATTGATGAGGGCACATTTAAGCTCGAATAATGTGATATCCCTATCCATAACACTGTTGCATTCTGTTTGCCTTTCACATACATTTCCCCACTCTCTCAGGGTTGTTTGTCTGCGCTCCAGAGATTGTTCTTCCAGGTTGCCTGTACTATGCGCTTTGGCAAATGCATTCTTCAATAACTCCGCTTTATCCTTTGCTGAGCTTGCCACATTATTTCCCTCAACCAAAACAGGGATAGATCTCCCTCTAAATACCCCCATCATCTTTTTAACCATACCCCATACCTGTTCTATCGGGACATATGTTCCTAGTTGACTACAGTATTCCCTCCAACATTTTCTTTTTGCATCTTTAATGACTTTTCTAGCCTTGGCCCTTGCCTTCTGATACTCCACCACTTTCTCAGGGGTGAGCGTAATTCTCAACACCCTAAATGCTTTGTTGCGTGTTTTGATTGCCTCAGTGCACTCCTTGGTCCACCATGGCACTATCCTTCTCCTACCTCTCCCTTGGGATCTGGGTACTGCAGCTGCAGTTGCAGCTAAAAACACATCAGACAAGCTCCTTGCCATGTCATTGACCTCTCCTATTATCTGTACCTGGCCTATCCTGGTTTCACAAACTTCATTAAAAACTTCCCAGTCTGCCTCTTTCCAATGCCACTTCCCTGGACACCAATTCACCTCTTTGATTACATCTACAGCTATTTTGCACATTAAAGGGAAGTGATCACTTCCTATAGTGGACTGCTCTAATATGTCCCACTCACTTATCCCAGCTAATGTACTGGATACGCATGTGAGATCCAGAGCTGATAGTGCTCCAGTTCTTACATTCACCCTGGTGCCTCGCCCATCATTTAGGCATATAAGTGCCTCATTGTCCATAAACTCCTCCACAACTTCACCATTCCTATTTGTGACATCACACCCCCACAGAGAGTTATGTGCATTGAAATCCCCACACCACACCACCCTTTTACCCTCTCTCTGCACCACTCTTTCCAAATACGCCACTGTAAGGTCATTACAGGGATTGTAAAAATTCACTATTATGATACTATCCCCTCTTGTCCACCACATTTCCACCGCCACACATTCACTATCCTCACTCACTATTAATTCCCTGTATGGCAGTCCCTCTTTCACAAAAGTGCAACATCCCCCCCCATGCCCTTCCCTCCTATCTTTCCGTACTGACGTGTAACCCGGCACCACAAACTGTAAGTGAGGGACTAACCATGTCTCCTGTATACATAAAATGTCCGGTAAATCAGGTAGATTATACACAAATTTCTTAAATTCCTTCCCATTCGCCACTAGGCTTCTAGCATTCCATTGTAGTACTGTTAATGGGGTTCCTGTCATCCTTCACCCTGTGATTGTTCAACATTTCCCTCTAACTTTTTCATCACCTCTTCCAGAGGTACACTAGCCATGTCCAAGTGTGTTTTTGCAGCTTGCATTATTATTTTTATGCGATCTGTCCGTGTAGTCGCTTGGGCAGAGCAGTTAATAACCTTAATTATAAAAGCTAGAAAATCTCTCTTATCCACCTGCATTGTATCCACTCGTACTGGGGGGTCGTTGCCCTTTCCTCTTTATTTTCTCGCCACTTAAAAGACGTTTCACGCGTAACTTTGCGACTACACACGTCACCACACGAAAAATTGTCAGTGACAGAAAAGTCACGTGCCCTGGAATAATTTGTTCCATGATGGAATTAAGATACATTTTAAGCTGATATTGAAAAGAAAATAATCGTGTTTCATGCTTATTATGAATTGTCATTATTTTGCAATGCCAAGTGATTTATTTTAATTAGCAAAAAAAAAAAAAAATCGGAAATACGACGAGGCCCCCCTGGTGGCCGAGGCCCTGGGCAACTGCCCGGTTTGCCCGTCCGTCCGGTCCGCCCCTGTACACACACAAACACACACACACGCTAGACACCTACTATACACACGTGACGTATTACAGCACATAGCTTCTTTGCTTCTTCTCTCATAAGGCCAGCAGGCCAGTACAATGAATCAGTTTGATGCTTTGAAAGTGCACCAATTTCATCACCAATGAATAGAAGTCTAAAAATTACAAAATGTGTCTGATTTAACATGACTTCCAGCATAGGCCACACCCACCTCTGGCCTTCTTTCCCAATCCAGATACAAAGACAGATCATTTAAAATGGTTTAACAGATACAAATGCAGATACATATAATAACAAATGATACTTTGTTTATTTGTACATATCTCTTTTTGCATGCTCTTTCCACTTAAACCATTTGTGTTTCTCACTCTGCAGCTCCTGTGACTCTGGATCCCAACACTGCAAACCCACGTCTCATCCTGTCTGAGGATCTGAGCAGTGTGAGACTCAGTGATGAGAGACAGCAGCTTCCTGACAACCCAGAGAGATTTGATGAGTATGCCAACATCCTGGGCTCTGAGGGCTTTAACTCAGGGACTCACTGCTGGGATGTGGAGGTTGGAGAGAACACATGGTGGTTTGTGGGTGTGATGACAGAGTCTCTCCAGAGGAAGGGACACTATACCTCTATGAGTGGACAGTGGTGTGTGTTTTATAACGATGGTGAATATGGAGCCGGTTCTCCACCACAGCCCCCCACTCCCCTCTCAGTGAAGCAGAAACTCCAGAGGATCACAGTGAAGCTGGACTGGGACAGAGGAAAGTTGACATTTTCTGACCCTGATAATAATAACGAACATCTACACACTCTCACACACACTTTCACAGAGAGAGTGTTTCCATACTTTGGTAATGGCTGTAGACTCTCTCCTCTGAGGATCTTACCAGTGAGAGCTTCAGTGAACCAAGAGCAGCACAGTGAGGGTTTATGGCACTTCATGCATTCCTTCCTTCCAGGTTAATGATGAACATACTTTGTTGAACATACTGGCTGTAAACTCTTTCCTCTAAGGATGCTAGCAGTGAAAGTAGAGCAGCACAGCAAGAGATGATGTATTCCACACAGAAATATGGTGTTCATGATAAGAAAGGGAATGAAGGATCTGTAACCCATTAAAGTGCATGGGTCGTGATGAATTAAACTGTACCGTTTCTTCTGAAGAGAATAATATTTTATTTTAACTGAAGTTGGGACATTTAGCCTTAGTTTAGAGGAGCTGTTCAGCTTCAGCTTCATTAGTCTGATCAGACTCTGAGGTCCTGAAACAGTGGAGCAGCTCAGCTTCAGCTTCATTAGTCTGATCAGACTCTGAGGTCCTGAAACAGTGGGGCAGCTCAGCTTCAGCTTCATTAGTCTGATCAGACTCTGAGGTCCTGAAACAGTGGGGCAGCTCAGCTTCAGCTTCATTAGTCTGATCAGACTCTAACACTGATGACAGGAATGACATTAAAGCTCCTTTAATTGGCTTTAATACATCTCGCTCTCGCTCTCTCTCTCTCTCTCTCTCTCTCTCTCTCTCTCTCTCTCTCTCTCTCTCTCTCTCTCTCTCTCTCACTCACACACACATATAATCTCATGTAAATTTATGAACTGGACATCATCTGTTGAAAGATGTTTTATAATCCTATTGATCACCGTTTTAACAAAGAAAAGTAGAAAACTCATTCGAACCCTATTCATCTGTCTTATAAGTCTTATTTTGCGCCTTGTTCTGTCCAGTTTTACATTTGTTTATGTTCCATGTTTGCATTTTTTACATGTTTACAATTAAATACAATATTTAAAGATATAATATGGTGTCTTTATTGGTTTGGTTTAATGGTATTAACTCTGCAGATAATCCATGGTAGATCATTTGTCATCCACAGAATTGTGAAATAGAGTGTGAAAAGTATTACAGAGGGTAAGCACAATAGGTACACCAACCTTTCCAATAAACAAATGTTGTTTCTTAAAATTATTGCTAGTAGTGACTTCTTTAGGGGCATAAGTATTACCAGTAGCTATATCGGCATTCTTTATCAAAATGGCACAGCCCTAGCTAGTTTAGCAAAATCTTAACGTGAAACGTGACTGAGCACAGCCAGAGGCACAGCACCCCGGCAAGCCGAACGTTGCCTTTCAAACATAAAAGTGGCGATGCATGATATGCTTTTTCAATGGACAGGATAGCCAGCCCATTCAGCCTCTCCTGCTACATGCTGCCCCTCAGGTCTTAATGAGTTTTAATTTGGAAAAGGATTACTCTGTCACAGATGTCAGAGGCAATAGTAGGGCAGTGCACACCTCCCTGAAGGTGGATGCTACAGAGTGATAATTTACAATCAGCATCTTGGCAAATTGGGAGAGTGAGGACTGCTGAGCAATCTCTGAATCACTCTAAAACAGGCCCTGAATGATAGGAGTGTAGGAAACGTAATTGCTATGTCCCTGTTGTAGTGGTCAGACAGACATCTAGCCTTGCCATATAGCTCATCATCGCCACAAGCTGATGACCACTACAACAGGGACATAGCAATAACGTTTCCTGCACATCATTCAAACTGCCGTGCCCCTATTTATCAGGTTGCTATAATTTTGGAGTCAGGTCGCCACCGAGCGCCTGTTTTATTGTGTCTGTGTTTTTCAGATGTGGGTAAAGCTGCTGTGTGTGCGGTCGTACCAAATCATGCCTTTCATCAGTGTTTTTATGAACGCTTCAGCACTTGACCGTCTGTTCATGTTACTGTGTGTCAGAGTGCTATCCATGTTTCTGAAAGCTTGTTCTTTGACCTGTCTACTTTCCCAATACAATAGCCGAAGTAACTAATTGGACTGTAAAATCCAACTGGTAATATATATATATATATATATTAGTGCTGTCAGTTTAACGCGTTAAAAATGATGGGAAAAAATTATTGAAGCGACATTTGGAATAGATTTGCGATTAATTCATTTGCGATTAATCGCGATTGAGTTAACTATGACAAAAATGCGATTAATAGCGATTAAATATTTGAATCGTTTGACAGCACTTATATATAATATTAGAGAGAGATAGAGAGAAATATATACACATACGTATACGCCTAATGGTGTGTGTGTGTGCCTCATAACTGGCGTGCACTAGGGCCACCTCACACCACTGTGCTATACACTACCCTAGTGGCTTTGATTAAACCTCTAATAGTCTGGTGGCTAGGATGGAAATATAAAATACACTGGAAATGGCAAACATAGTGGTCCTTGTAAATTGTTTATAATTGATTCCTGTATATAGCGTATATATTATATTTGTATTATTAGACTATTTATTTTTATATAATTTTGGTCTCTATTGGTAATGCATTTCATAACTTTTTTTATTTTACAAAGGTAACCAATAGAACTTATAGTTCTTATCGAACAATAGTATGTTGGAATTATCTAATAAATAAAACTGAATTTTTTTTTTTTTGTATTTGTGAATATTCTGGTGGCGGGTAAATGCTCCTCCTGGGCAGTAGCTTAGTCAAGTCTTTTGAAGTCTCCAACAATCAGACACTACACAGAGAAT
>NC_137924.1:4969845-4971821 GCF_963457725.1 Sprattus sprattus | reverse complement strand
TAAAGATACAGTATGTTTAAAACAAATACTAAACCATCCATATTATTAATTTAAGACACATTTCAAACTGACTGTGTGCTTAACTCACCAGCAGGGCGTAGAGCTGAGTTAGATGCAGGGGGAGTGTAAATACTTTAAAGGGCAGAATTGTGTTGATATACTGTCAATGTGGGTAAGTATATGTTCAGTGGAAACACATAGATGCTTTCTGCCCCTCCTCTCATTTCCCCATAGACAAACCTGTACTCTGATGTGGAATTGTGTTTCTACGTGTGTTTGTGCATGTGTGCGTGTGTGTGTATGTGTGAGTGTGTGTGTGCCTGTGTGTGTGTGTGTGTGTGTGTGTGTGTGTGGGTGTGCCTGTGTGTGTGTGTGTGTGTGTGTGTGTGTGTGTGTGTGTTTGGCACTGATGTCTCAGCCTTGAACATAACAGAAATTACTTGATGAGAGAAAATGATGAAGAAACTGATTTCATTACCATAGTCTGATCTTTTATTACGGAAGCAGGTAAGGTTAAGGTTGTCAGGGCTTTAACGGAAACACCAACAAACAAATCCGTCTAATGGTGGAACAACACAACTACTCAGTGCCTGAGCACATCTCTCCATAAACAACAACACAAACTACTCAGTGCCTGAGCACATCTCTCCATAAACAACAACACAACTACTCAGTGCCTGAACACATCACTCCATAAACAATAACACAACTACTCAGTGCCTGAACACATCACTCCATAAACAATAACACAACTACTCAGTGCCTGAACACATCTCTCCATAAACAACAACACAACTACTCAGTGCCTGAGCACATCTCTCCATAAACAACAACACAACTACTCAGTGCCTGAGCACATCACTCCATAAACAACAACACAACTACTCAGTGCCTGAACACATCTCTCATAAACAACAACACAACTACTCAGTGCCTGAACACATCGCTCCATAAACAACAACACAACTACTCACTACCTGAGCACATCACTCCATAAACAACAACACATTTCACTGTTAAAGGATATAATTCTTAATAAACATATTTGAAATTAAATATAGAAAGCAGACCTACTGCCAGTGTCTAACTATTTGATTTGTAGGCTATTTGCAGATTTTGTTCCATTTTGCTTAATGATGGTCAATTATAAGTAGTTAAAGAAGCACTATTTCGATAGTTTAGATTTATTTTCAGTATTTCAAAGTGAATGAGCTGTAGGAGCACAATTACAGTGAGCGTTTAGCAGTGATTATCACAGACATATACATGTATGTGTCTATGGCAATTGTAACCTGACTATCGATATTCTAAGAAACATGGAGACAACTCGGTTGAGAAATGCAAACGCTATAGTGCTTTTTATCCAGAAAAACCGCAGCTCCACCGGTTACTTGCATTTGTTTACAGACCAGTCTGACGGCGACGTTGACACGCGATCCAAAGCATAGACATCAATAGATGTCTATGATCTACGATCAAAACATGCCTATATGTCTATGATCCAAAAGGCAGATGGGGAGTCTATGTATAAATGTCTATGGTGTTAAGGACTTCTGATGACGCAGAGGGAGAAAGGGGGCGGAGTTGTGCAGAGAGAGAGAGAGAGAGACGGCAGCTTTGTTTCACGTTACACTATTACAAATGTTCTAGCAGGCTAGAATCTAATTTAAAAACGGTAAAACTGGTCAGTTGTTTTCATGAAGACGTTGGAGATGTTGACATGCTTGCATACAAAGGTTAAAACGATAAGAGGACTCCGAAACTCCGAAACTTTTCAAACTCCTGAAAGTGAAAGTAAAGTTTGGGAAAACAACAAGAGGAAGGCTTGCACTAGATTTATATTTATTATTGGAAAATGGCGTCGCAGTTAGAGGAGGATTTATCCTGTCCTGTGTGCACTGACATCTTCAAGGACCCAGTTGTTCTGTCATGTAGTCACAGCTTCTGTAAAGCCTGTCTGCAGCAGTTCTGGGAAA
>NC_137924.1:4899845-4964845 GCF_963457725.1 Sprattus sprattus | reverse complement strand
TTAATCCCGTGGGGAAATTCTGGGATCTTGCAGCTCTCACATATTTACAATAATTACAAACAATACAGACATTACAAACAATACAATTCAATTCAGCTATGTACATGGTGTAAAGTGCATAATAATTAAAGTTTCATGGCAGCTGGAACGAATGACCTCCTATGTCGCTCAGTCCTTGATCTTGCCCTTAAGTGCACACCAAGAGCAAATGTAAATAACATGCATGACCGACTCTCCTGGCTGAAAGTTGATGAGAGGCTAAAAGCATCACTTCACCTCATGGCTGTTTGCACTGGATACTAGTTTGTATTACTAATTTGTTTATTTATCTACTCATTTATCCTTTTTCCTATTTGTCATCTTTTGTTTTGTGTGTTGATGGTTAAGGTGTTTAGTCTTTTTTTCCTTTCTTTAATCTGGTGTTTGAATGTTGATTTCTTCTTTGTTGTATGCTTTTCCTTTTCCTTTATCTGTTGTTTGTGTGTTGATTTCTTCTTTGTTGTATGCTTTTCCTTTTTATCTGTTGTTTGGTACGTTGTTTTCTTGTGTGGACCCCAGGAAGAGTAGCTGGTGTCTTCGGCATCAGCTAATGGGGATCCGAATAAAATCAATTCAAATCAAACTGTTCTTCCAGTGAACAGTACCGCTCTCACATGTCGATAAACGGAGGATTCAGAATGATGGAGAGAAGCTTAATTTTCCATTGCTATGGATGTGCCAGGGTGTGTGGTATTGCAGCCTGTTTTAATGCTTTGACAACAAGATTCCGGTACGCCAAACACATTATCTTTTTTATCACCCTACTGTTTTGAAAGACTTCATATAGCTGTGTTCAACTGATTTCTTTTTGGGAATGATACGTTTTTGTTTTCCGAGTCCGCTTTGCCTGGAATTCAATCTTCTGAAATGTGCTCAGGGTTTCCCCCAGGATTTCCTGTAAGGTGCGGTGGCACCTCAGCGGGGGGTCTGGGGTTAAATTTTGTATTTCTTAGATGCAATTTCCTGCATTTTAACCGAATTGTGGGCCCAGTTTCAGCTCAATACAGAACTGTACTTTTGTTTCTAAATACGGGACAATGTCATTATTTCAGGTCCTTAAAGGTGTACAAAGTATGGGTCCTCATGAGCTACCTATTTGGCAAAACATGATCGGTGTTATACAGCCACGGTTTAAACCTAGGCTTTTCAACCCATGTTGGGTCCCAACCTGAAGCCCTGTGTTTGCCAGGTTTTTTATTGTTGTTGGTTGGCTGGCTCTTCTCACTGTCTTCCCTCACATCTGACTCTCTTGGTTCTAGGCAGCATTCTCCTGCTCCACTACTACTACCTGCCTATATTTCATTTCAAAACATTACATGTTGAAATATGATGACAAAATATTACTGTTTACAGTAGCCTACTTCACATACATTGTGTGACTACTATGACTATTGTTACTGACTACTGATACTGTCATCATAAGAAGATTTAGCAAAAGGGGCAGGTGTTTATTTTGGGGATATTTACACTGCACGCATAGTAGCCTGCTTGCTGAAGCCTAATGATGCTGTACAGCGCTTGCTACAACTACGTCATTAAGCAGGGTGCCGCAAAGTGGTCAACAAGTCAAACAAGAGAAGGCGGTGCTGAAAGGCAAAACACACACACACACACGAACGCATGTCCAAGTGGGGTTATGAATTCACAGGATATCTCGAGGTTAATTTGAGAAATGGCTCTTTCCTTTTTTTAGTGAAGTATTTCAGCAAACTCATCTGAAAAAGAGGACAGAGTGAGACGATCTAAATGCATTAGAATTATTATCTTTGAAGAGGACGCGTTGACATTTTGGATTCGAAAACTCCGGCGGGAATTACTAGCTATTAGGCTACTTGTTTAACTGTTCTTGTATTTATTACGAACGAAATCGCTAAGTTGGTCGGCTTGTCCTTAGCCTAACTAATAGATCTATGAGCTCTGCGAAGGTGTCCGCCTATTTTAAAACCACGCAGGCCTCGGACTTGCTACCTTTAACAAACTTTGCTCTGTTGTCATCCGCTACAAGTGCAGGGCTCATTGAGGGACCACACACAGCTGTGCGTTTAGAAATGACCGTTACTGAAGCTTATTTACATTTAGCCTCCCGAAATAGACGCAATGTGAGAAACCAGCCGTCTACGTCTACAACATATTAGGCCTACGATGTAACCCCTGCACAATGTTCAACAACTTGTTCTCACATGTAAAATAAAATTAATTCAACGTCACGTACCTCTGATCCAGTTGTTCGGTTTCTAGTTTGAGGGCCAGTGTGTCAGAAACGAGAGAGGGGGCGGGGGGAGTATGTAAACCGGCTGTGGTAAGCCGTGGATGCCGTGGAACGCTGATCAAGTGCGGGAAAGGCAGACGAATCCTTTGATGTGGCAAATAACACACCAAAAAACAGGGCTCCGATTTTTTCCGATGCGTGGCGGGGAATGACGAAGGTGCGGCGGCCCGCCACGCTGAAATGAACGTAGCGGAAACCCTGGTGCTATACAGTTTTCACTCCGAGAGTAATTAAGGGATCTCATTGGGTTGGTAAAGAATAAATAAAAGAAGAGTTGATTTTACTGTAATGTGACCACCCTGTTTGTGTTATCCCCTAGTGTAGTGTATGAGCCATAACATTGGTGGGAGGGGTACACGCAATAGAGTTTTCAGAAAAAGGCCCCAAATAGCCCAAGTAGAGCAATAGCCTGAATAGAATCCTTGATAGAGCCTGATGGAGCCGTTTCCAGAGAAAGGCACACACACACATACACATACAGACACACACACACACACACACACACACACACACACACACACACACACACACACACACACACACACACACACACACACACACACACACACACACACACACACACACACACACTGTCTCAAACACAATCACACACTGTCCCAGAAATGATAGAGCCGTTTCCAGAGAAAGGCTTAGTCCCAAGCAATGTTCCCTCTAAGCTGCGCGCGTGCGCAGCCGCGCAGGCCAGTCGAAGAGGCCGCGCAATATATTTTTCAGACCACGCACATTTTTCAGACCGCATAAACGATTTTTTTTTTAGGGTTTAAAAATCTGAGCATCAAAGGGGATGTAGGCTAGTTAATAAACATTTAAAATACTGACATGTTTGACAACCAAGCCGGATGTGCGTTAGAATGTTTACATACAAAATGTCCTTTAGCTCTCTTGCCGGTCTCTGCTCCAGCAGTTATATAGCCTGGGTGACATCCGTTTGTACGCGTTCCACTGATCAAGCTGAACAAACGTTTGTTCAGCAGAAGGCAGCACTCAGTGGAACGCGTACAAACGGATGGCACCCAGGCTAGCAGTTATAGGCTACCATGGCGAAAAGAAAGGCAGAGCAGGTGCCCCAGAAAAAGGTCTGCCTAACGTTTAAACATGAGCGGCTAGATGAAATAGTCCAAACTGACTCAGGTAGGATAAAACTTTCAGACATACTTACATATGCTCGGAGGCAAACGCGAAAATAGTTCGCTCGTGGGAAAACATGCAGTGAACAAAAGTGACATTATTCTGTTTGTCCTTAAAGTTTGTGAGCACTTGCATGCCCGCTTCCCTGAGCTGAGTGGGCTGCCTTTGAGCCGGACACGTTGGATCGTGCAGTTAGTAAAATTGATCATGGGCTGAATGACGTGACAAATCTGGCGAAAAGGTTCGAAGCGCTTCTGGAGGAAGCATAATATGCGGTCCCGGGACGCATTTGTCGAATTCAAGTTCATGGTTATTGAAAAAAGGTGGTGGCTGAAAAGTGAGCATTTTCCAGATCTGGTACAACTTTGACATTTGTGGCACATCCAAGCATCTAGCGCCGACTGTGAACACGGTTTCAGTCTAATGAATGCCACTATGTCAAACTCGTGAAGCGAGAAGATTTGAGGTAGAAATTTCCAATATTTTCAAAGTGATCTTGATAACTACAACAACATTTTGACATATGTATAGTCAGAAAGGTGTTTCTTCCATAGGCCTGCAGACAAGATGAGCCAAACAGCCAGATAGGCCTAGCTCCCTCAATGTAATTCGAATGACATGTTTTGTAGCTTAGTTTGTTGCAAACCACTCCAGTTATTACATTTTTTATAAAGGCTACCTTTAGGGGAAAATATACCATAATTACTATATTTATTGTAAAGCACTGCATTAGCATTTTTCTTTCAATTAAGTTCTACTTAAATGTTGTACCTGCTGAGAAATGACTAAACACCTTGGATACTTTTATTTTGTGTATATCATTATCATTCATAACCAGTGAACCAGGCATAACCTCCCTTAACCTTATTTATTTTCAACCAAAGATCCTTTAAGTTCAACTAAACTGACTGGTAAAACACCATCATTAAAATGTTCCAAAGTCCAGCCATTATAAAGGATATTGGATAAATATCAACCTTGTAGACTTATTGATGCATTTGCTGTCATCTCTTTGGAAACCTATGGCTAACGCAGGCTCGTGGTCATTTTTGTAAGGTCGCGTGGTTTACGAATTGCTCACATTGGTGAAATGTGCGCTCAGAATAAAAAATATTTGCTCAGTGCTGAAAAAAATTAGAGGGAACATTGGTCCCAAGGGGGGAGAGAGAGAAGGAGAGAGAGAAGGAGAGAGAGAGAGAAGGAGGGAAGGAGAGAGAGAAGGAGAGAGAGAAGGAGAGAGAGAGAGAGAGAGAGAAGGAGAGAGAGAGAGAGAGCGAGAGAGAGAGAGAGAGAGAGAGAGAGAGAGAGAGAGAGAGAGAGAGAGAGAGAGAGAGAGAGAGAGAGAGAGTTTTAGGATCTTAGGGGTTAAAGTTTTTTGGAACCGTGCCGGATTTCCGGCGTTTGGCTGCGAAAAAAAAGTCTATATACAGTATATAAAATAAACACATCCTGATATCATCATCATCACTTTCGAGTTCATGAGTTTCTGCCAGGAAAGGAGCACAACTCTCCCGTTCTCAAAAAATAATATTATTATCCAATCAGAAGTAGATTAGGGTGGGTCTTGGGAAAATGTGCTTCAACCACCGACTTCTCTATATCGCTCTGCCTATGCTGCGTAGATGCCCAGGCGAGTAGGATGGAGAGTATGTTCATGAACCTGGGGAAGATGCCCTCGTAGTTGATAAAGGATTGAAAAAGAAATGGCACTGGGCATGGATAGAAGAGATAGGGAAGGACACTAAGGGCCTGATTTACTAACAGGATTGCGCCCATTTCTGGCGTAAAATAGCGGTCGTAAACATAAAACGGTATTTACTAAGGGGCCGCAGCGCATATTAACGCCTGTGGGTGTGAACAGGGGAGGTAACGTGGAGGTGGGTGGTAACGTAGGCGTGTGAGGCGCAATTTACATGGGAGGAGACAAGGTAAGTGCGCCTAATGATGTCATGCGTGGTATTTACTAAACTGCCTGTCGAGCGCACGTCTCCAATTTGCAGGATAATTCTCCGCCTCATAAAAGCACGTCTTAACAAGGAAGCGCATTTCCACTGAGTCTGAATACGTTGATATGGCAGCAGTAATAAGAGCAAGGCGAAGACATAGACAGAGGCAGCGCACAGAAATATTTTTTTCAACTCGTATAACACTTTTTCAATTAAGCGAACCAGAAATCATTAGACGGTACAGGTTAACCAGCCACGCAATAAATCAATTACTGGACCAGATCAGAGACGACATCTAACCCTCCAACCGGAGATCACATTCCATTCAATCAGTTGGTAAACATTGCAAATATTGGCACCGGATCATTTCAAACAGTTATAGTATCAGCAGTTGATATATCTCAGCCTTCACAAATATTCACACAGGTACTCGAAGCATTGCTATGGCGCACTGGTCAATACATTTCCCCACTGCCACAGCTGAAATTATAGACATCAAACAGGACTTTTTTTTAAATCGCAAACTTTCCGAACGTAATATGAACCATTGATTGCACCCACGTCCATATATATTGTAGTGAACCCATGTCCCTTGTAGAAATAATTATTCTCGCCATGTACACATCTAAATTGTTATAATAGACAGTTTATGCATTAATGCCACCAATAGCATATTCTTTATAATCGTGTTCTTTTAAACATCTTGCTGTAGCTGATGGCGGGCAGAACAACAATATAGCAGCAATATAGAATCAGGTTCAGTGATTGAGCGAACGTGAATCAATATATCTATCTCCAATTCGCTGAAGCTTCATTTTCTCTTCCTAAATAAATACCACGGAAAATGCGGAAAAACACTGTGCGTTAATGTGCGAACGCAGTTTAAGCAGCGGTCGCAATGTTAGTAAATCAGTTTGCCCAGCGCAGATCTGGTTTGATAAATACCAAGTAAAATGCGCAAAAACACTGTGCGTTAATTTGCGAACGCAGATTAAGAAGCGCTCGCATATTAGTAAATCAGGCCCTAAGCCTTTTGGTAGCTGGTGTAAGAGGTTAGGAGAAGCAGGTGCTTCTCTGCACTTTGTGCTCGAAAAAGCTACTATATGCAACTAGCGGGGGAAAAAGTGCTTCCACGTCATGAGTTAGACCCCACTCTTAGAGCAGCTGTTCACGCTCTCCAACACACAACGCTGTTACCGGGATCAACAACCACAGCTGACGTACCGGCATCAATAACTGACCATGTGTCTGACCTGAAAATACGCCTGTACACGTTCATTGCAGAGCACGATCTGTCTTTCAGGCTCGCCTAACCTCTGGTGAATTTATGCCAAAAAATACCTGAAGACAAAATTGCTATTTTATATTAATTTCCTAGTATTTAATTGACAATTATTTATTTTGATATCTCCAGTTCACTGTTGCACTGCAAAGGTTTAAAAAAGCGAATCGCTGTCCTTTTTCATATACACTGTATATCCTAAATGGTTGCAAATCAAATCTTCTTCCACTGACTGAAATTCACATACCCTTATAACATGTTACCTTGTGATTGTAGGTCATCTTGTAACCTTTCAAGGACAAAGCTTATTGCTGACCTTTCTTGGCATTGTAGTTTCAAAAGTCCCACCATACTCTGCAATCATTCATTTCTAAATGTTTTTTTTGTTTGTTTGGGTTGTTTTTCTTTAACCCTGCGAATGTGTCCATGTCACATGACGACCCAGCAGAAACACACAGACACACACACACACACACACACACACACACACACACACACACACACACACACACACACACACACACACACACACACACACACACTGCACACACACACAGACTGTGACAAGCTCTAAGGCTCGTCACAACAAACCAAAATACACAAAGCACAGGGACACACCCCCCCAGGTGGTTGATCACTGGCACCTGGAAGACAGAGAGTGAACACAGCCCGCACGCACTCAATTGACACACAATCATGCCAACAAAACAGGCAGAGCAGGGTAGCGGTTTAGCAAGCTAGATTCCAGGCTAAAAAAAGAGAACGCCCCTTTAATGGGTTCAGCGAAGCAACTTACCATTCCATTACCATAGTAACATATCGCTTAGCACTAACCTGCTCCAGGGCAGGCTATACTAAATTTAGCTGGCTAAACTTGCCACACCCCTGGCAAAAGGAGGGATCCCATTGACCAAGGACTAAAAGGAGTCATATTAGATAGTTTGGTTAGCGTAGGGAGAGAGTTCTGTGCGATCCACCAAGATCCATTTTCCCTTTTTTGTGAGTGGTAGCCTACGTTTTTGTAATGTCGGCGATGCGGAGAACAAAGCACTCATAATTATATGACAGTGTTATATTGACAGTAACCCATCTCCCTTACGGAGATATTGGCGAAAGTTGTTTAAGATCTTGATTTTATGTCCCTTCTACAATCATGATGTTATTAACCATACGTCATCAACAAATGCAACTTACATCATTGCAAACGTATAGTTTTGCAAACGTGTCTAGTTTTTGTGCATTAGTGAATAAAGTCTACATCAGTCTACTTCACAGCGTATCTTTTTTGTAGAAAAGGTGGATGCATGATAAGAGGAGAGAAATACACACAATATATTTTCATTGCTTCAATTTATTTAATTTCTTATTAATCGATTTACATTTAATCATTTCGCAGACGGTTTTATTCAAAGCGATTTACAAGAAGATGTAAAACTACAATTACTACGGAGGCGAAGGGGGTCGAACCATGCATGCAATCCATGAGCTCTAACCGCTACACCAAAGTCACATATTCCACCTTGGAAAAAATATCACGGCTTAGACAGCCTATACACAGATAACTTAACTAGACGATTTTTTATTTTAGCACACGTCGCCAGACTTGGCCTGTTCTCATTTAGCGAGCTTTATTATCTCATGTCGCGAGCTAAATTAATTATCTTAGCTTCAGTTGTACGCCGAACAGGGCCCAGACGAACCTTAAATGGTTCGTCACACACACATACACCATACCCACACACACCATACACACACACACACACAAATACATACATGCACCAAACACACACACACAAACACACATATATGTGCCCTACTACAGCTCAGAGTGTCTTTGCTTCTTCTCTCATAAGGCCAGCAGGTACACATAAACACACACACACACACACACACACACACACACACACTCATCGCCCCCACTAGAGCTTATAGTGTCTCTGCTTCTGTTCTCATGAGACCACACTCACACACACACACAGACACACACAGGAATCAATGAATGTATGTCATGCTTTGAAAACACACCAATTGCATTACCAATGAATATTAGGCAACATGAGCCACACCCACTTCTGGCCTTCTATCCGAAACCAGACCCAAAGACAGATCATCTTGATGGTTTAACAGATACAAATACAGATACAGATATTGACCTCTAGATTGTATATGTGTATGTTTCTCCTTGTGTGTGCTCTTTCCACCTAAACCATTTGTGTTTCTCACTCTGCAGCTCCTGTGACTCTGGATCCCAACACTGCACACCCACGACTCATCCTGTCCGAGGATCTGACCAGTGTGAGAAAGGGTGATGAGAGACAGCAGCTTCCTGATAACCCAGAGAGATTGGGTAAGGGCTGTGTCCTGGGCTCTGAAGGCTTTAACTCAGGGACTCACTGCTGGGATGTGGAGGTTGGAGAGAACACATGGTGGTTTGTGGGTGTGATGACAGAGTCTCTCCAGAGGAAGGGAGACTATACCTCCATGAGTGGACTGTGGTCTGTGTATTATAAAGATGGTAAATATAGAGCACGTTCTACACCACAGCCCCCCACTCCCCTCACAGTGAAGCAGAAACTCCAGAGGATCAGAGTGCAGCTGGACTGGGACAGAGGAGAGGTGTCATTCTCTGACCCTGATAATAACACACACCTACACACTCTCACACACACTTTCACTGAGAGAGTGTTTCCATACTTTGCTAGTGGCTGTAAACTCTCTCCTCTGAAGATCTTACCAGTGAGTACTTCAGTGAAAATATAGCAGCACAGCAAGAGATGATGTCACTTAATTTTGCACTCTGACTAATTGGTTGTTTTGTAAGTTGCCTTAAGAAAATCCCACATATAGGCCGCAAGGTGAAGCACGAAAAGTCCTTTAGAAAATGAATCCCGTTCCACTCACTGGCATCTACACAATCTTTAGCTTATAAAAAAGAACGAGTCGTGGTTAGTTACCAAAAAAAAGTTCGTCGCTGATTTTCCAGTCGATTGTCTATATGGCTTTGTTTTATGCAGAACTAGAGACTTCAGAGCGTAATAAGATTTTTGTCGGGAGCCGTGCCACGGTTCGACACGTGATCATGCTACACCAATGAGAAGGCTGCATTTGTCAACAGAATGGAAAAATGGCGGCTCCCGTGTGGTTAGAAACATCGTTAAAGATAGAGGAAAACACTTGAACATCCTCAAAATTGGGCTAAATTAATTCTAATTAGTGCTGTATACATAGCCGCGTCCACGAAGAACAATGAGGTAAATATACGATAATGTTATTTTTATGTTAAGTCATTTAGATCAAGTTTGACATACATGGGCATACACATTACTGACGATCTTACATGGACTGTGAACACCCAGCACACCGAAGAAATCAAGGCAAAGACTGTACTTCCTACGTCAGCTGAGGTGATCTTAACTATGAGAAATCATAGGCTTAGATGATACACAAACAATTCCATGCAACATTGTAAGAAGTCATGAGCATTTCTTAGAAATCACAAAGAAATGAGGACATCGTCTGACAGATGAACAAAGACAAGAATTATGACTCTGGATGTCACTTCCACCAGCTCCAAAGGTGATCCTTGAGCTGGTTCACTGCCCCTGCAAAAACTATGTTTGCCTGCGAGTTTAACTAACTTTGAAACTATGGATTTAAGAAAATGGGCAAAAACTTAAGGTGGCAACAACCACACACACACTCCACATACAAACACACCCACATACAGTAGGCTACACACACATTTCACTCCACATCGACACATACACACAGGTGAGATTTCATTCACAACAATAAACCCTCATTCCCCTATAACATTACAGCTCCACTCCCAGATTCTCTCTCTCCCACACGCACACACACACTTACAGAAATACAATAATCATCCCAACTTTAGAAATCCAGCGAGGGGGTTGACTTTTCCTCATTGATCTGGAGCACTCACACCTAATTGTAAGCCCTGTCAGACCCTCGTTTGTAATTGTGATTAACATTGAATAAGGGTTAAATACATTATATCAATAAGACACAGCACAAAATACAGTTGTAATAAGGATGATAAGTGCAACGGCCCAGTGGTTGAGAAACACTGCACTAGGACATCAAGTCTGAAATGCCATCAGCGGTTGCACAGTGAAGAAAAGCCACGTAAATGCTTGAATTCTGAAGTGTGAAGTTTGCCCTTCTCAAATGCATATGTTGATACTCATGCCAATGTGGAAAAACTTCTAAACAAGCTGGGTCTTTAAAACGTCACCTGATAGTACATGGCAGGGAAGGTCCACATAAATGTGCCTGACCTTTTATATGTTTACAATATGTAAAGGCATTTTCACTGGCATTTTCATATGCAACAACATACTATGTGGGAAAACATTTACAAGGTCTTCAACTCTGTTTGTGTGTGTGTGTGTGTGTGAGTGTGAGTGGAAGAGAAGACTGGAGAGAAGCCTCGTGAAGGTGCCCAGTGTGTGCACACTCACACTCACACACATGCACATCCTCATATAGGCTGTAAGGTGAACCCTGTTTTCGTTTCAACCCGCTACACTGTCTGGCATCTACAGATGTGGCAGTCATTGCAGTAAGTGTGCAGACAGATTTGCCATGCACTTTATATGTTTTCACAGGGACTGGCAACAGGACATGTATCATTGACATTACCAAGGTGTCATCAGCTCTTGGAACCAGTGTGTGTTCAGCCTTGATCGGAATTCAAACATTCTCTGGGTGTGACTCCACAAGTGCCTTTAATGGCAAAGGAAAAAGAAAGACATTTTCTGCTGCATGTGAGAAAGATGAGTACCTAAAGGCTTTTAAAAGTTTAGGTACTAACTTTAACTTGGAGCAGTTAACATTTGCATTTCTTTGCCAGTATGTATGCCACTTATATGATCAGTCGGCTGCTGATAATGTAAATAAAGCTAGGTTCAAGGCTTTCTGTATGACATCATCAGCCTTCCCAGAATTATCCATTCCCCCTACCACTGATGCCCTCCATCAGCACTGCAAAAGGGCAAACTACCAGGCTGCAATAATGAGGTCCTGTCTCAAACACAATATAAGTGCTCCATCACCTGCTGGATATGGTTGGCAAATAGAGGATGGGAACTTGCACGTCACCTGGATGACTAGAAATCCGGCCCCTGACAGTGTTTTGCATGTGATACACTGTGCCTGCAAAGGTGCCTGTGAGACAGACAGATGTTTTTCTGCAGGATTGTGTTGCATGTAGTTGACCTATGTCGTTGCTGTAGTTGTGCCAAAACAAAAGAATCTGAGGAACTGGAAGATAACTGTCCTGACACGGACACTAACAGTGAGAACTGAGTGTCCCTAATCTGTTATTTCTTATTCAGTTTTGTACAGTTTTATATATCATATTTCATGTTTCATAAAGAGTGTGTTTATGGTTCATTAGTGTTGTTTTCATTTGTGGAAGAATGAATGAATGAACAAACAGATGGTCATTGGTATTTACAATTACTGCCTTTTATTGATACATGGAGGTTTATTTGTCACATACATAAAAATACTACTGTTTTTTTCTGTGCGAGTGTGAAGAAAGAAAGATCAAGAAATATTTTTCATAAATAGCAAGATGGATTTTAAAGAGCAGTGTGTGATGTTTTATAGTCATTGTGTGTGTTCAGGATAAGGAATGCTTGAGGAAAGAAGCTCCTCCTCAGTCTCTCTGTTCTGGTCTTGTAGCAGCAGAGACGTTTGCCTGACCTCAGTGTTTTGAAAAGTCCATGGTCAGGATGTTAAGAATCCTTTACAATACCTTGGGCGCTGGTAGGTAGGTCTTTTCTTGTAGGTCTCCTGCAGAATATGGAGAGATGCTCTGATGATTCGGTGCTGCAGTCACAGGCTGTACAGTTCCCATACCAAGTGATGCTGTCAGGACACACAGCTGATGGTGCTGAACTTCCTCAGCTGATGTAGGAAGTACAGTCTTTGCCTTGATTTCTTCGGTGGGTGTTCACAGTCCATGTAAGATCGTCAGTAATGTGTATTCCCATGTATGTCAAACTTGATTTAAATGACTTAACATAAAAATAACATTATCGTATATTTGCCTCATTTTTATTCTTGGACGCGGCTATGTATACAGCACTAATTAGAATTAATTTAGCCCACTTTTGAGGATGTTCGGATGTTTTCCTCGATCTTTAACGATGTTTCTAACCACACGGGAGCCGCCATTTTTCCATTCTGTTGACAAATGCAGCCTTCTCATTGGTGTAGCATGATCACGTGTCGAACCGTGGCACGGCTCCCGACAAAAATCTTATTACGCTCTGACGTCTCTAGTTCTGCATAAAACAAAGCCATATAGACAATCGACTGGAAAATCAGCGACGAACTTTTTTTTGGTAACTAACCACGACTCGTTCTTTTTTATAAGCTAAAGATTGTGTAGATGCCAGTGAGTGGAACGGGCTGAAACGAAAACCGTGTTCACCTTACGGCCTAATATGTCATGTGAATCGAATTCTGTAAATATTACAAATTGGAGGTAAATTATCTTTGACATCCTTCAGTTGACGTATAATCAGCTTCAGCTTCTTGAGTCTGATCAGACTCTGAGGTCCTGAAACAGTGGAGCAGCTCAGCTTCAGCTTCATTAGTCTGATCAGACTCTGAGGTCCTGAAACAGTGGAGCAGCTCAGCTTCAGCTTCATTAGTCTGATCAGACTCTGAGGACCTGAAACAGTGGAGCAGCTCAGCTTCAGCTTCATTAGTCTGATCAGACTCTGAGGTCCTGAAACAGTGGAGCAGCTCAGCTTCAGCTTCATTAGTCTGATCAGACTCTGAGGTCCTGAAACAGTGGAGCAGGTCAGCTTCAGCTTCAGTAGTCTGATCAGATTTGAGGTCTGTAGAGAGCACACACACTGATGAGAAAAACAAATGAAAGCTGTTTGAATGGAAAGGATATTGTATAATTGTATATACTATATATAATGTATTATATAATTGTTTTTTGTCTTGAATGATGTGTTTTAAGATAATTGTATTGTCTTGGCGCTGTACAAAAATAAAATAAAATTGAACTGAATTGAATAGGTCCATATCGTCTAAATTAATTTCTGATGAAGAGTTATGGAGCAATATAATCATTTAATACACAAAATGCATAATGTCCTTCCAAGTTAATTTATATATAAGTTACAGATGTTTTGATTTGGACTTAAGTGTGTGCTAAATACTATAACCATAACCTTTATCATTAGTAAAGCACCAACCCAGTCCACAGGCTCCACAGACAGGGCTAGAGGACAGGAGCGGAATGCCTCCCTCAGGGACACAAACAGGGGTGTTGATTGGGGTTAAGGGTCAACAGCGGATACTATCCCATTTTAGGAAGGTACAACTCTGTGGGAAGGTAAGGTGCAGTTACATCCAACATACTGAAATACTGCCATCTGTTGGTGGAATACTGCAACACGAATTGTAGTGGCAAAAAACAGCTTTTGGGTTTCTTCCTTTAAGAAACCCAATCCAATCCTATTCCTATGTCCTATATCCTTGATTTGCCACCATGGAGAAAGCAGGGGGAGCGTGGTCAAGACTCGTAGCTCTGTCCAAATAACCCAACGCAAAAGGGAGTTTGACTGTATAATGTTGCCGGTTTTATTGCAGAAAAACGTTACAAAAATAAGGATGCAATTGCAGTATCAAAGTTTTAAAGTGCAACAATTGCACGGGTCCAAATGGGGACAGCGTGGTTAGGCCTCAGCTTCACGCCTCAGCTTCACTTATTTTGCGTCCCGCCTTCTCCTCGTCATGCCCGTCTGGCAGCCTTTTAAAGGGTGGCACCGTCACCACCTATAGAGAGCGCACACTCGAAATTCCATAAAAGGAAAAATCAATAAATCATTACAAAATACAAAAACCTAAATGCGGCTCCTACACACCGGCCCCTAATTGTTCTCTATAGAATCAATTACTTCAATGAACATAAAGGAGCCAAAGAGGGGCAATTTATCAATAAAGTAAATAAGCTCTTAATGCTTTCAGAAGTATGTAATGCATAATGGTTTAGAGAAGGTATAAAATCATGTATACATTACATTCCTTTCTCATGTGATCAGGAGCCCTGGTCACTCTTCAGACTCAAGGATTTGGCACAGCTTGGTGATGGGCCTCTCAAGGACTGAAGTCTTTGTCTTGAGCTTTACTGACCGCACCAGACCCCTTGCATCAGGATTGGTTTCCAGCACTCTTCCTAATGGCCAGGACCCTCGAGGAGCAGTGGGGTCAACGACCAGGACAATGTCTCCCACAGTCAGGTTTCTCTTTACTGAAGTCCATTTCTGCCTCTCCTGCAGCAGCAGAAGATATTCCTTGGTCCACCTTTGCCAGAAAAGGTCGGCCATGTACTGGACCTGTTTCCAGCGACGTCTGGCATGGATGTCGGACTTCAAGAAGGTTCCAGGGGGTAGGATTGGCTTGGCTTTCAGTAGCAGGAGGTGATTTGGGGTCAGTGGCTCTAGGTCATGTGGGTCTGAGGACACTGTACAGAGAGGACGATTGTTCAGGATTGCCTCCACCTCGCAGAACAGTGTTTGGAGGCCCTCATCATCAATGGACTGTTGATGGAGAGTAGAGTTCAGCACCTGGCGGACAGATCTTATGAGCCTTTCCCAGGCTCCGCCATGGTGTGATGCTGATGGTGGATTGAAACTCCATTCGATTCCATCTGGGAGCAAGGCATCTTGGATTTTCCTCTCGTTCAGGGACATCAGGGCCCTCTTGAGCTCTCCGTGTGCACCCACCAGGTTCGTTCCATTATCAGACCTGATGTGCTTCACCTGGCCCCTCCTGCAGACAAATCTCCTCAAAGCATGAATGCATGAGTCTGTGTCAAGTTTAAAAGCAATTTCCAAATGAATAGCTCTACTACACATGCATGTAAAAAGAACTCCATACCTTTTGATAGCAGTTCTCCCTCGTTTCACTTCAAACGGGCCAAAGTAGTCCAACCCGACATTGGTAAATGGAGGGAGGTCAGGTAGGATTCTTTCTAACGGCAAATCTGCCATTTTCTGTTCACCTGCTTTGCCCCTTGAACGTCGGCACATGACACATTTTGAGAGCACCTTCCTTGCAACTGAATTGCCTTTTACAATCCAGTACCTTTTCCGGAGCTCCGATAGCATGTGGTTTCTGCCATTGTGGCCACAGCGTTCATGGATGTGTCTTAAAAGAAGTATTGAGATGTGCGAGTCTTTGGGCAAGATGCAGGGGTGTTTGGTTTCCTCAGGCATTGCAGATTTGTGCAGTCGGCCACCTACTCTCAGAATGCCCTCGTCTAGGACAGGATCAAGCCTGCAGATCTTACTGCCCTTGTGCACTCTAGGTGGGGTCATTTCCAGTGTTGCAATTTCAGCACTGAATGCTTGTCCTTGGGTGTATGTGACGACTGACCTTTCTGCCTCTGCCAGATCTTCAACAGTGAGGAGTTGTCCACCATGGTAGGTCCTGAAATCATCTACCTTTTTCCTGCTTGAGCGGGTGCTGATTCGAGATGAGGGCTGCTCCTTTCCTCTTTTCACAATCAGCATCAACATCTTTTTCAGTCTGAGATACCATGCCACTGCTTTAAGTAGTCTCCTCCAGTCAGAGAAGAATAAAATAAGCTGGTCTGTGGGTGTCGCAGGGTTCACTACTGCTGCCAATACAGTAGCACTTTTCCTGACCTCTGGATCGTCCTGTGACACCGAGTCCAATACTTTCTCCACTGGCCAACTTTCCTTTGTGTTCCATAAGAATTCAGGGCCATGTATCCATCTCCTTTGGTCCATGAATCTTACTGCATTCAATCCTCTTGATGAATCGTCAGCAGGATTGTCCTTGGTGCTTATGTATCCCCATTGGGACAGGTCTGTATTGTCCCAAATCAGTGAGACCCTATTGGCTACATAGGTCTTATACCTGGCTTGGTCATTAGCAATGTACTTGAGCACTGTTTGGCTATCAGTCCAGAAACATGAAGGCTTTAAGTCAAGGTGTAACTCTCTTCTCAACATTCTGTCTACCTTCACCAGCAATGCTGCAGCTGCCAGCTCCAGTCGTGGCACGGTGATGTTCTTAAGGGGTAGAACTCTAGACTTTCCAAGGACCAAAGTGACGTGAATGACATCCTGCTTGTTCAACTGTCTGATGTAGCTGACTGAGCCATAGCCAATCTCACTGGCGTCGGCGAAGTGATGAAGCTCGGCACAGCTGGTCATTCCATAGCCCTTTGGTTTCAAACAGCGCGGCACTCTGAAGCCTTTGATCCCATCCAGGCTGTTGGTCCATTCCATCCACTTTTCAGACACTGGCTGGGGCAGAGGCTCGTCCCATGCGAAGCCTTGCTGGCAGAGCTCTTGTAGCAACCGCTTAGCTGGGAGAATGAGAGGAGCAAGAAAGCCTAATGGATCAAAGATGGAACTAACAACAGAGAGTATGCCTCTGCGGGTGTGTGGTTTTGAGCTCAGGTTGATGTTGAATTGGAAATCATCAGAATCCACGCACCACTGCAGTCCTAGTGCTCTTTCAATGGGCAAACTGTCTTTGTCGAGGTCCAGTGTCTTAATTTCCTTTGCTCTGTGTTCTTTGGGGATTGATGCTAAAACTGCCCTGCTATTGCTGACCCACTGAGTGAGTTGGAACCCACCTTTGCTGCATAGTGCAGTGAGATCTTTCACCAGCTGGATGGCGTCAGATTCATTGTCCACAGACTTGGCACAGTCGTCCACATAAAAGTTGTGCCGGACTGTTTCAGCTACTTGAGGGGGAAAACAACTCTCGTTATCCGCAGCAGTTTTTCTTAATGCAAAGCTAGCAATGCTAGGGGAGGACACTGCACCGAATATGTGCACAAGCATACGATGTTCCTTGGGTGCTTGACTGGTTTCACCTTGTGGCCACCACAGGAATCGCAAGTAATTAACATCAGATCTGGCTACTCTAACCTGATGGAACATTGACTTGATGTCAGACATGATTGCAACAGGCTCTTTGCGAAATCTCATGATCACTCCAATGAGGGAATTTGTCAGGTCAGGTCCCTGCAGCAGTTCGGTGTTAAGGGATACACTCTGGTAAGAGGCAGCACAATCAAAGACTACTCTGAGCTTTTTCTTTTTAGGGTGGTACACCCCATGGTGTGGCAAGTACCATACTTTTCCCGTTGAC
Organism: Sprattus sprattus; assembly: GCF_963457725.1. Classification (NCBI taxonomy): domain Eukaryota; kingdom Metazoa; phylum Chordata; class Actinopteri; order Clupeiformes; family Clupeidae; genus Sprattus; species Sprattus sprattus. The sequence goes on along the minus strand of NC_137924.1, from coordinate 4,946,976 downwards.
TGTGCAAGTTCTTCCTGTGGGACCTCCTCTGCATAACTACTCTCAAAGATGTCATTGAAAAATGCAACATATTCCTGTTTGTATTGCTGATCCTTTTCCATTTTCCTTCTAAGGCTCTGGAGGCGCTGTTCTGCAATTTGGCGATTGTTTGGCATACAGACATCAGCCTTTCTGAAGGGCAATTTCAGATTGTAATGTCCATCATTCAGAACTGCCTCATTGGCCATTTTCAGAAATCCTTTGTCCTCAATGGAAACTTCAGTTGTCTCCTCAGAGGCAACCTCCTGATTGTACTGTGAGATCAGAAGCTCCTCTAGCCTTGTCACTGAAATCATATTCACAGTAACACTTTTAGTAATGCCAGTTCCACTTGTAAGTGGCCCATTTACAACCCACCCCAATAGTGTTCTAGCTGCATAAGGGCCCCCACTTTGACTATTAACAACCTCCCACGGCTCTATCAGGGTTGGAGCATTTGTTCCAATTAACAGCTCTACCTTTGCCCTAATGGAGGGGATTTTGACTTCACTTAAATACGCCCATTGCGCTAAGTCCGTCTGTCTTGGGATGTTTTTAGTGGTTACCGGCATTTCCTTCTGAGTGAACGTGTCGGGAAGAGGTGAGAAGTTGTCGCTGTCCAATGCTGAAACTTCAATTCCTGAGACAACGTGCGTGGGAACCGAATTTTCCTGATTCAGTTGATATAACAATAACTGAGCCAATATTTTAGACAAACGGACCACGAGGTGAATCAAATGGGTTCTTTGCGGTTTATTTCTACGTACGCCTGCAGGGAGCCAATTCCACACAAAATAGACAAGGAATGGACTGAAGAGTATTACAGTGTTACAAGTTAAATACTGGTCGATCATGGGAGGATACCTTTGGGGTGATAGGTCAAGGTAGGTCAAGGTGGGCAGAGGGGTATGTGAGTGGGAGGGGAGGGGAGGTTCCCCCACGGAAGGTTCCGGAAGGTCCACACACAAAGGCACATGGTAAATAGGTGATGTGTATTTTATCACCTTGGGAGAGGGGGTGTCTGGAGAGGTTCCGGGGGCTTCATTTAGAATAGGCCACGTCTGAGGGCCTCACCATGGGGGCAAATGGCAAATGGCAGACACACACATGGGAGAGCATGCACGCCCGCAATGCACCCGCAAATACATGAATCAGGGGTTATATCAATTTCCATCAGTCCCCTATTTGAATATGTAAATATTCACATTTAAAAACAATAACCTACTCAGCCATCTCAGGTGGATGGGACTTCTCTCCGCCATGCTCACACCTACGCAATGTTTCTACGCTGGGGAGTTGACCCATAGGCAATAGCCTGTACAGTAACTGGCTTGGAGGGGAAAGTGGTGACTAATACAGAGACATTCCATTGTCTTGTAGACGGCTAAGATAACTGTGATTGCCAGGAAGATACCTACCAGGCCTGACACCGCTGCCCACACTCCCTTGGACGTCTCCAAGGTTATGTGGGACGGGCATCAGTATAACCTGAGGGCATATTCCGGCAGTTAATACAGTCCAACAGTTAATATTATTTAAGCTCTCTGCATAGTCAACCATCATCCAAACAGCCAAGTTTTCAAGGTAGCTATGAGCATAAGCAGGGAGGAGTGCCAAAAGTAACGTACATAAGGGGTGATTACTATGGAATCCCACGGCCGACCAGACCGAATATTTAAAAATAAAGGAATTGAAATGGATGTGGAGAATGTTTCCGACACCCTGCATTAAATGGCAAATAATTCCGTCTATTTTGAGGGGTTGGTCACAAACGACAGGATGTTAGCCCTTCTCTCACAGGCAGAAGCGAAACCTCATTTAGAGGGGAAATTCTTCTGCAGTTTTGCTGTGCAACAACTCTTATTGTAAGCTGTGAGTGATAGTTGCACATCCACCAACCCAACTCACCAAATTAATTATTTTCCCTGCACAGACTACTATATTGACATATATGAGCCTTAACATTCAAGGGCAATTCAGTTCATTGAGTGGTAGTGCCGACAACGTCCAGTTGGAGAAGGGGTTGAAGGAAGTCCGTGGTTGATGGTAGGACCTCTTGTAACCGCGCCTTGGGTGTGACTGAGACAGTTGGGGGGGTGGGGGTGAAATGGTAGAATCCTCCTGGTCTGCGATGCGCCCTCTGGACCCAGATGATGGTGATGAGGATGGTTGCAACAGCCTGAGTGTCTCCACGTCCGAACAGTATCTGAGGAGACAGGAAACAGGTGACAGTATGCATAGCAGAGGCGGTTGGCAGAGCAGAGCACTGATTGACAAAGGCAGATTTATGGAATATGCACATTACATTTCACAGTAGACACAGACAACCCATGGGACATGAACATAAAGACGAGCATGGCCATACCAGACCTACTTACATATCAGGTATGACCGTCATAAGCAGTAAGTTAGTACAACATGCAACATTTAGACGGCGGGTAGTCAAGCAACCTCTTGATTTGGGAAAGATGGTACCATATAGATTTTGATATGCACGTGTCCACTAACACTGATGTGGGAGTGGCCAAACCTACTGGGCAAGGTCCCTTAACTTATCATGGAGAGTCTAAAGCATCTTGTCTTATTACCAATGTAAGCATTATATAAAAATTCCAGATCAAATTGAGTTTAATCATCTGTTCTATGCTGGAAGGAAAATGCTTCAAAGTGGTCATTTTGGAGGGTTACAGACAATGATTTATTTTTTCTAACATATTCTGATTTGTACATTAATTTTAAAACAGTAACATAGGGCTGTTAGTGTTGGAGCTAATTCAGCGACGCCTATATTGACTGTTACTTTCGCTTTTATGTCTGCTTGATCGTTCCCCTCTTGTTCCATACAATACACTGTGCGGTAGTAGGCTACTTGTGAAAGCAATGCCACGACAGTCGTGATTTTGCTGGCGAGACTAATCGGTGTCTATAGTCGTCAAGTATCCCCTCTTTTTCCAAACAGGTCTATAAGAAAGGGCTGTGTGGAAAACATAATTGTCGGCATCTGTTGAGCTGTCCCCTATTAGATTGCATTAAACCATTGCCACATTTAAAATAATTATTGAGAGGTTTTGCGATGACGCTGTAGTCGGGAATGTATTACGCTTGTAGTTCAATAAGCCTGGAAGAACGCAAACCTGAAACAGTCGTGGGTACAGGCAATTTACAAATAACTTAAATTCGTTCTGGCAAAGGGGCTCGACCGTGGCTACCAATACGTGGCAGAAAGTAATTTCAGATAACCCAATCGGAAGGTTGCGGAGATTCAGTTTGACTCATTTACATTTTACATGTCATTTCACTGACGCTTTTTGTCCAAAGCGACCTACAAGGGAGAGAACAATCAAGCTAAGAGCATTGGTGCATTGGTGTAACAATATATAACGACATAGAAAGAAAAAGAAGCGCGCCCGTTACTGCATAGGGGGAGGTTAAGCCAAGGTGCCAGTTAGGAAGGGAGGTGCTCTCTGAAGAGTTGTGTCTTCAAGCGCTTCTTGAAGGTAGAGAGGGACGCCCCTGCTCTGGTAGTTGTTAATGCATTTAAAAGTCGAATTAGGAATTGCCACATCATGAGCTTTGTGTGGGGATGCTATCAATGAATTATCACAATATTGCAGAATACACGAAGGTGCACATGAATTAACAATACTAATAACTGATTTCAGCGACAATTTGTCTGATTCATGAGTAGAAGGCAAATAATCATAAAGCCATTGGATATCTCTTAAACTGAAAACGTGGTGGGGGAGGGGGGGGGGGGGCGGACTAGACTCGTTAAAAATCGTGGATTGGTAAGGGAAATGTGTACGATCAACGTGTGGATGGGGAATGTGGCTGGAGCGCTCACCGATACGTTTCTGAAGCAGAGGCCACTAAGCTTTATGCTGATTGATCGTCACCGTTCATAGCACTAAAAAAAACTCGCATTTGCTCCATAAGTTTAGCGTCTTTATCATATGCAGGTTCAGGGTTTGTATTACTTCTGCGACTCTTCCTGTACTGCTTGCTAGGACATTTTTTATACCAGTGCCCATCCTTTCTGCATGTAAAGCAATGTCCTCGCGAAGGAGGGTTGGCCTGCGATGTATTACCTGTGGGATTAGACATAGCAGAAGGGGCTGTGAAATTTGTGTAGGGATTGGGGGCGAAGTCTGTAGCACCATCTATCGCAGCTATGCGTGTGGGGGACACCTTTTCATAATCCCTTTTCACAGCTAATCTGATGTCAACTCGCTGGCCCCACTGTTTGAAGTCAAGCCAAGTGTTGATGGGAGGCAGGGTGTTAAAGTATAGAGTCTTCAGTTCAGAATTAAGGCCCGAAACTGCTGTATGAATCATTACATCAGAATTTAGGGTTACAGTCCAGTCTGCTTTCACCTCACAGTAGTGCCTATGGCGATCCTCGAAGCGTTTAACGAAATCAAAGAATGGTTCTTTCTCGGCATGCCTGACTGCATATAAATCCACAAAACTAGCAAAACCATTTCCAAGCAATTCTTGTACATCATCTTTGAAATCTTTAAAACATCGATGATATTCTGCAACGGACTGTGGGTAGGCCTACATGTTAGACAGGTTGATCGATTGAATGTCCATAGTGTATGCGTGGGGGCAAGCTGTCTCGACCAAAGATACCATATCCTTAATTCCAAGTTCATGGTTACGCATGGCAGACCAGATACGGTTCCACGCTTCAATGTTGGGGTCGTTTGGTTTTAATCGAGGGATGTAATTGAGAATGGAATGCTTTTCCTGTGGGGTGAGAGCTTGCCACACACCATAAGACCCGTTTGCAGATGTTTCATAGGAATTTCTAGCATTATCAGTGTCGGCATTTACTGCCGCAGCAGGGGTAGAGGTTCTGCGTTTTATGGGTAAGGAGGGACTTGATTCATCCAGAGTACTCATCTCTGCATGTGAGCTGTGCCCTGTGATGTCGTGCATGGATACATTTCCCACAGCTGGATCGGGCCCCGCAAGCGTGGTAACTGGAGCCATAGGGGCTCGTAAAACTTGACGAGCGGGTACAATGGGAGAGCATGGAAAGGTGGCTTTATTACCAAAATTAGGGGCATAGGCAGGAGGTGGCGCAACGTCTGATTTAATAGCGGCAACAGAGATAGCAGCGCCCGCGGTTATAACACGGTAAACTACAGAAGTAGACTGTTTGACCACCCTGTCCAACCAACCGGCCCAGTCCTGTACATCAAGCAACAATGGTGGGCGATCCTGAACTATGTTCAGCAATCCCCATAACTTCGTAGTGGACTCCACAACCGCATCTAAATGCTGCTCTGCATTAATCGGTTTACCATTACTTCCCAATAAAACACCATTTTGCTGATTAATCAACACAGCACATAAATACATTCCATATTTTGCCTTTTTCTTTTCACATTTTAAATCAGACCACCACTGCAAGCTCCGTCTAACGCCCCACAAGGCCTTCCAGCCATCTTTTATCATCTTATCCATCTCTTTTGTTGTGTCTCGAGAACAAAGCGCGCTAGAGAAACACTCGTAGCGGGTGTAAGTTTTTTTAAAGTAGCCATATTAATTCAAACCAAGAGATTGCTATAACCAGACAACGAAGTTAAACACAATACACAGCACGCTTGAAATAGACCGCAAAGAGATTTGATTCGTTATGGTCCAAGTAATAAACAATATAAGTTAATTGTAGCGAACGGGACTTTTTCTATGTGCAGAGTTGTAAATTGAGCTCTCTAAAAACACACCCGAACAGGTCCACCTAGCTACCCCCACAAGAGCATCCGATGGTAGACGTTTTCCAAGCTTTGTACAGCGCTACAAGCCTGGACCACCGAGGTGTGATTCTCTCAGACCCAACGTTAGTCTACAACGATGGTATCCCCGACTTTATATAAATATTATATAACTTTTAACCAGTCTTTTTCCTTCAGGACTAGACTTCCGTCCCTTACACAATTCGCCGTAGTGCCGGATATTAGTGCCTAAGAGATACCAATTGATCAACTCAAAGTGATCCAATCTAGTAACAGACAGCAAGTACAATAAAAGCCGGTCTCGCACACCGTAAGCTTTCTCTACTGTCCCAACTCTTAAACAGTTCTGCACATAGAATGAGCGTAATTCGCTCGCTTACCTGCCCGTTCACAGTGTTGGCGTCAGCTTGTATTTTCTGCTGTTTCTGAGAGTTAATAACTCCCGATTCGAAGGACCATCTGATATAACAATAACTGAGCCAATATTTTAGACAAACTGACCACGAGGTGAATCAAATGGGTTCTTTGCGGTTTATTTCTACGTACGCCTGCAGGGAGCCAATTCCACACAAAATAGACAAGGAATGGACTGAAGAGTATTACAGTGTTACAAGTTAAATACTGGTCGATCATGGGAGGATACCTTTGGGGTGATAGGTCAAGGTAGGTCAAGGTGGGCAGAGGGGTATGTGAGTGGGAGGGGAGGGGAGGTTCCCCCACGGAAGGTTCCGGAAGGTCCACACACAAAGGCACATGGTAAATAGGTGATGTGTATTTTATCACCTTGGGAGAGGGGGTGTCTGGAGAGGTTCCGGGGGCTTCATTTAGAATAGGCCACGTCTGAGGGCCTCACCATGGGGGCAAATGGCAAATGGCAGACACACACATGGGAGAGCATGCACGCCCGCAATGCACCCGCAAATACATGAATCAGGGGTTATATCAATTTCCATCACAGTGTTCGTAGAAGAATTTGTGTTCTCCTTCCTTTGAGATTGAGACGCGTCATGAGCTCTTCTGAGCAGAAGGTGGCAGAAGACCCTGGATCCAGGAGAGCATACACTTGTAAGACTTGGCTGCCCTTTGCTGCCTTAACCTTAACTGGGACGATGGAAAGTGCGCACTCTTGGTCTCCGGCCCCTATATGACCACATAACTCTGCTGATGCACTGCCTATAACACCAGAGGGTTTTTCTGCTTCTTTAGCTGTGCTGTCGTTAATCCCAATATGCAAGACACTTGGGTGAGTTTTCTTGCAAACTTTGCATGTGAGTCGCCTTTTGCACTCTTTACTAATGTGGCCTGCGGAGAGACATCCAAAGCATATGCCCTTAGTCTTTAAGAAACTGATCTTGTCTCTATGCATTTTCTTTGAGAAGTCTTTGCACAAGTCCAATGTGTGCTTTGAGCTACAGAGGGGGCAAGAGGGTTCAGACTTTGTCTCTTTTTGGTCAAGAGCAACACTAGTGGCATAGCTACTGCCAGATGACTTTGAGAGCTGTGACAGAGTAGGGGCTCTAACCTTAGCTCTACTAGTTGACTGGTCTTGAAGGTCACCAAAACCTGGATCAGCTGCTATACGGGCTTGCTTTTCAATGAAAGAGACGAGATCTAAAATTCTTACCCTACGCTGGTGTTGTTCTTGTAGCTCAAAAGCCTTGTTACGCCATTTCTCTTTGAGCTTGAATGGCAACTTGAGGACAATGCTTCTCATGGTGGATATGGTGTCCAGTTCCTGCATGTAGTCCATTTCCTCCATAGCGTTGCAGCAGCTCCTGAGAAACATGGCATAATCCTGCAGCATTTTGGAATCCTCAGATTTCATTTGAGTCCAGGATAGGACCTTTTCCAAGTATGCACAAGATATCTTGTATTCATTTCCAAAGTTTTCCTTCAGTAACTGCTTTGCTTTCTGATAGCCTCTATCTGGGGACATGTACTCACAGCTTTTGACTAGCCTCTGTGCCTGGCCCTTAGTATACTGAATAAGAAATTGTAACCGGTCTCTACTGTTATCCGTTTTCTGTTCAATCATGTTTTCAAATGAGTGAATGAATGATGTGTACTCTAGAACCTGTCCGTCAAAGAGTGGGATATTTCTCTGAGGTAGTGTAGTCAAAAGTTGCTGTTTCATGAGCATCCTGGTTAACTCACTTTGGTTCTCCAATACTTTGATGACATGATTGTCCTGCGATGAGCTGGTTGAAGAGGGAATTTCCCTGTGTGTCACAGTGGGCCGAGTGGCTTGATCTGAGCTAGCATATGAGTGGGAAATGACAGAAGGATAGCTATGTGATGAGGTATATCGAGCAGAGGGAAAGCTATGAGATGAGTGTTGTAGTTGTTGTGGCCTAATATCACTACTGACCCTGGGAAGGAACATAGGCTTACTGTCTTGCTTATCTGTACCTAAATTAGGCAGGGGAAATTGAACATTGACACCTGTCTTAGTCCTGACTGCTGGAGCAGTGCCATCATGAAGATGAAGCGAATAGTCTAGCCTTTTGTCCATGTGTGCTTGTGATGTATCAGATGTGGCTTGAGCTGCTTCGGCACCTAATACAGGCAGTTTAACAGAAGGCACAAGGTGAGATACAGCAGTGTTGGATTGCATGGGGTTAGACATATTCATTTCAGCTTCTTTAAGATAGTTGATTTTAACAGTTACTGCTTCAATTTCTGCATCCAAATCCAATGTTTCCTTCTTTTTTCTTAACACTTCCTTCTTTTGGCTTAACATTTCTTCCTGTGCTTCTATTGCATGTTTCTCCTTTAATTTCGAAGCTTTGGCAATTAAGGCTAATCGTTCTGCTTCTGCATTGGTACGCAATGATGAAGACAGTCTAGACGACCTAGAAGACCTAGATGACTTCCTGGACACATGCGATAGCGCATCGGTATTATCAACGTTTGCATTGGCGTTCGTGTCTGCATCATGTTCATCATTTCCACAATCAGATTCAACCAGAGGCTCTGGCTCTTCCGTTTGTACAGCAGAAGACGTTATTTCACCTAAGCTAGGCTCATGAGGGGTTTCTATTTGTGAAATCCATTTATTCACGTTTGCAATAAAAGCATTTATCTGCGCTAATCGTGGTTTAAACCACGTCTCGTCATCATCTTGGCGTGGTTCCTCATCCAAGCACTGATTAACGTAAATTGAATTCGAAGTTGTAAACTCTTCAAAGATTTCATAAAACTTAATCATGTTCCCTTTCACTTCATCAAGGGATTCTTTGTCAATCATCAAATCGTTCACAATATTCATTCTCCTTGTTACATGCGACATCTTTCCTGATCTAGCTGCGCGCAAACGCGCGGCCTGATTACTCATTGTTAGAACACGGTCTTCGGCCTCGTCGTCAGACATTGTACTCAAAAAATAAACTTCCAAAAATATTTATCTTCTTTCTCTTAATTCAAATGTAAGAAGTAAGAAGTATCTTCCAAAAGTATCTTGTTTCTTAAACGATTCAACCAGGTGTATCCACTCATCCAATTGTTTGGCCGCGTCGCCATTAACTTCCAAAAAATAATTATCACAGTTCTTTAACTCAAAAATCTTCCATGAAACTTGCTTCTTAATTATTCCAATATTGTTTGTCAACCAAAAATCCATCAAAAGAATGATAATTTCAAGCATATACCTCCATTGAAGCGTTTCCTTGTCAAGTTCACCATGCGTTAGGCCGACATTCCTGTGTCCAGCTTACGTGAATATCTTCGGTGTAAATCCAAGCAAGCGTCATTGACGAATTGTAGTGGCAAAAAACAGCTTTTGGGTTTCTTCCTTTAAGAAACCCAATCCAATCCTATTCCTATGTCCTATATCCTTGATTTGCCACCATGGAGAAAGCAGGGGGAGCGTGGTCAAGACTCGTAGCTCTGTCCAAATAACCCAACGCAAAAGGGAGTTTGACTGTATAATGTTGCCGGTTTTATTGCAGAAAAACGTTACAAAAATAAGGATGCAATTGCAGTATCAAAGTTTTAAAGTCCAACAATTGCACGGGTCCAAATGGGGACAGCGTGGTTAGGCCTCAGCTTCACGCCTCAGCTTCACGGTCAATGACGGTATTTTGCGTCCCGCCTTCTCCTCGTCATGCCCGTCTGGCAGCCTTTTAAAGGGTGGCACCGTCACCACCTATAGAGAGCGCACACTCGAAATTCCATAAAAGGAAAAATCAATAAATCATTACAAAATACAAAAACTTAAATGCGGCTCCTACACACCTTTCTAATATATTCTTTGAGTGCTCAAATGTCTTTCCAACTAAGTCTCACCAACACAGGACAGAGCAGAGATGAAGCTCACAGTGAGTGAACCAGAGAGAGGATGGCCAGACAAGGACACTCAAGCTGTTTGTCTTACGAGTGCCAGTAAGGGTACAGAGTCACATAACAGGGACATTTGACAGAGTTTGCTACATCAGCTTCTGTTGGAATGGGGCATCTGTCCATAACAACCAGCACCTGCTCATAGATCCAGGGATCACATTTATCACTCAGAAACTCTTAACAGATAGAACATAGTAAAACAAGTCAGTCATTTATTTGTTCATTCATTCATTCATTCATTCATTCATTCATTCATTCATTCATTCATGTATTCATTCATGCATTCATTCATTTATTCATGCATTCGTTCATTCGTTCATTCCCTGCACTGTGCACAACATGGCCCTCAGCTTCCACTGTGAAGATGATTAAAAGCTTGTGTGAGGAGTCACGTGGGTACGCCGAGCAAGATGGCAGCACAGTAGACGAGCTCCGCTCAACCACCAATAATGACAATATAATAACTAATGAAAATCCACAACTTTTAACCAATTCATAATCCTTGACCCTCACAACTTGCACCTGAGTAACTGAAGCTCTTTTTTGGACCCAAATGACGACCACGTCGAAGTATTTTAAAGACACCAGAATGTCTACCAGAAAAAATCCTCCGCCAACTGAAGAAACTTCAAAGCCGCCGACTCCGACTCAGCCAGTAAAGCAGTTAGAAAATAATGTAAGCCTGGAGAATATGTTTTCTGAAATCTCCAAGATGAGTACCACTCTGCAGGCAGTTGCAGCAGACATACTAACTATTAAAGAAACAACAACTGAATTAAAAAACACGGTGAATGGCATACAGGAAAGGCTAGAAATGGCGGAGGGGCAGATTTCCCATCTGGAGGACAAAACCGACCGGTTGGTGAGCAACGGAAAACAATGTGAGAAAAAGATGGAAGTCTTATGGGATCGCATTCAAATGCTTGAAAACCACAGTAAGAGAAACAATGTGAGAGTATTGGGGCTAAAAGAAACATACGGGACGAACGGCACAATGGAGGAATGTGTGAAGAACATGTTGAGTGTCGGGCTGAGGGTTGACGCTGCAGGTGAATTTGAAATCGAGCGCGCACACCGTGCAATGGCTCCTATACCCAACGACAACCAGCCACCTAGGCCTGTAGTGGTGAGATTCTTACGGCAAGCAGCGAGGGAGAAAGTTTTGAAAGCTGTCAGAGAAAGACGAGGACTTGAATGGGAAGGAATGAGACTCTCCGTGTTTCCGGATATGTCGAGGGAATTGGCTGAGAAGAGGAAAATGTTCACGGCCGCGAAGAAAACTCTGCAGCAGCTTAACCTGAGATACACACTGGCTCACCCGGCAACTTTGCGATTCACTTGGAAGGGGAAAAAACTGAGCTTCACGAGCGCCAAGGAGGCTGAAACATTCATCAAAGTGAACCGCGATGCAGATGGGTGAGCATTAACGTTCCGTTTCAAAGCAGAAGCATTGTAATATAAAGGGTGACATGGACAATGAGAAATAGACTGATTTAAAAGTGGACAATGTGTAACATACATTGGTGGGGGTTTGGGTTTGAACCTGTATTGCCTGAGCGAAAAGCCAGAGAGAGATGGCTGGAGGTGCAATACGCCACGGACCAAATCGTCCGTTATTTTTCTTTCTTTTCGTTTGTATTAGTATGGCCGGAGAAAAGCCAGGGGCCCTAGTTAACTTTTTGTGGGGCTTGTTTAAGTTTAGCATTTTGTGCTTTTTCTTTTCTTTCTACAAAAGTGTTAAAGTTTACACCGCAGTTTTTGAGCGGGTTTGTATGGAGTTGTTTTTGGTGATGACAGACAAAACTAGCAGCGAGATGTTGAGACTATATGAAGCACTAAAAAGAGGCATGGCCAATTTTGATTTAAACAGAATTTCACAAGGCAAATTTCCTTTGATACTTAAAATATGACTAGGAACTATGTTACATGCATAAGCTGGAACATCAATGGATGCGGGAATCCTGCAAAAAGAGGGAAGGTACTAACTTATTTGAAGCATAACAAGACTGATATCGCTTTCATACAGGAATCACACTTTGTAAACGACGAAGTAGTCAAACTGAAACGGGGTTGGGTCGGACATGTTTTTCATAGCTCTTTCTCTAGTAAACGGAACGGGGTTATTATACTGGTCAACAAAAACTTGAATTTTATTTTACTTAAGGAGGTTAAAGATGAAGAGGGCAGAATGGTATGCATACAGGCGCTGATAAATGGGATTACGATGACACTGTGCAACATTTACGCACCAAACAAGGGAGACCCTAATTTTTTCCATGAAGTAAATAAGACACTGGGTGAAATGGAGGGCCAGATAATACTTGCAGGAGACTTTAATCAAGTTTCAGATCCCCTTTTGGACAGGAGCAAACTTAGTGGCCCAATAATGTCTAAGGACAGAGCTGCTATTCATATGATCAGTGAGGATATGGGATTGGTAGACATATGGCGCCTGATAAATCACAGTGACAGGGAATATACCTTTTATTCACACTGCCACCAATCCTATTCAAGGATTAATATGTTTTTGATATCAAACACTATAATAAAGCAAGTGGTTGATTGTAAAATTAACGCAATGGCTCTCTCTGATCATGCAGCAGTGGAGCTTAGTATTGACATAAATGCTGACACTGAAAAAAAAGGTAGATGGAGAATGAACACGTCATTACTAAAGGATGAATCCTTCAGTCTGTCACTGAAGGACAACATTGTATCTTTTTTGAAGTTAATGCTGGCAGTGCAAGCACACGAGCGATGGAATGGGAAGCATCTAAAGCATACATTAGGGGGAAAATTATAGCACATTCGTCTAAAAAGAAAAAAGAGGATATGAGGAGAATAAAGGAATTTGAATCTAGCATTAAAAATCAGGAAATAGAACTATCAAATAAATTCTCAGACAAACTATATCAAGATACATGTAAGCTTAAGTTTCAACTGCAAGAAATTTATAATAAAAAAGTGGAATATGCTTTATTTAGACTGGGGACAAATTTCTACGAAGGGGGAGAGAAGACAGGCAAGTTGCTTGCTAGACAACTAAAACAACAAAATTCCTATAGTGTAATACCAGCAATCAAGAAAGGTGATAAACTAGTCTCCTCCACAAAGGAAATAAATGAGGTCTTTCAACAGTACTACAAAGAGCTATATACATCAGACATCAATCCCAAACCAGAAGAATTGACAGACTTTTTCTCTAATTTGACTGATTTACCTATATTGGCACCTGAACAGGTTGAATTCTTAGACAATTCAATAACACAGGATGAAATCAGGAATGCAGTTTCATGCATGAGATCAGCGAAATCGCCTGGCGGGGATGGGATCCCTCTGGAGTACTATAAGCAGTATATAGATATCTTGGCACCAATATTGCAAGATATATTCAATGAAGCTTTTAAATTAGGTACCCTTCCCTCGACATTTAATGAAGCCTTAATATCAGTGATACCTAAAAAGGACAGAGATACCACAAACCCCGCTAACTACCGGCCTCTAAGTCTGATCAATGTAGACTGCAAGATCCTAACTAAGATCTTGGCTACACGCCTGGAGAAGGCTATGCCGAACATTATCCACACTGACCAAGTAGGGTTCATGAAAAATAGGTCTTCCACCGACAACATGAGAAGATTACTACACCTAATCTGGCTGAATCAGACAGGAAAAGACCCGGTCGTTGCCCTCTCGCTGGATGCTGAGAAGGCATTCGACCGAGTTCAATGGGAATTTTTGTTTGCAGCCTTGTCACATTTTGGATTTGGGACAACTTTTATTAAATGGATTAGGACTATATACAAACACCCTAAGGCAGCGGTGATAACAAATGGTGTAATATCACCTACTTTTAACTTCGCCAGAGGTACTCGACAGGGCTGTCCCCTGTCGCCACTACTATTTAATATTGTACTGGAACCATTGGCTATTGCCATCAGAGCTAATGCAGCTATTAGGGGGGTGGAAGGAGGAGGAAGAGAGCACAAATTATTATTATATGCAGACGATATTTTGATGCTGATAAAAGACCCATTAAATTCAATACCACCCTTGATGAACACAATACAATCTTACTCCAAATTATCAGGGTACAAAATGAATTGGACAAAATCTGAAGCTATGCCTATATCTGGATTATGCAACTCAAGTTTACTGACAAATTTTGGCTTTAAATGGGTATCAAAAGGGATGAAATACCTGGGAATCAAACTAAGCAGTGAAGTGGAGGAAATGCCTACATTAAATTTAGAACCGCTGATGCAAAAAATTAAAACAAACTTGGATAAATGGGGGAAACTCAGGCTTACATTATGGGGAAAGATCAATGTGGTAAAAATGGTGGTCGCACCGCAGCTTAATTATGTGCTTATGATGTTGCCAATAACTATATCCCCTCAGATCTTTAAACAGTATGATAGAATAATTAGAGAATTCTTATGGGACAGGAAAAGACCCAGAGTCAAACTCATCAAAATGTGCTCTCCTAGGGACAGAGGGGGCTTGGGACTGCCAGACCCGAGACTATACTATGCCTCCTTTGAAATGGCCAAATTAGCCAAACACTGGAACAAAGACAACCAGCTAGAGTGGACTACTATTGAAAACAAGCTGTCATTCCCTTTTACTCCTATTAATAAATTATCCCAGTCTTCACATAATGTATTGAACCCTATTTTGTCTCACTCAAAAGAGATCTGGACCAAAATACATAAAATGCACAAATTATCTCACTGCAAACAAATGTATTCCTCTCTGTGGCATAACCCCATGATCCGCATTGGAAAGGCATCAATATACTGGAAGGAATGGCATCTTAATGGAATATGTCATATTACCGATCTATATGAGGAGGGGGTGTTCATGTCATTCTCTGACTTAAAAATAAAATACAATCTTAAAGGAAAGGATAACTTTTGGAAATATCTGCAGATCAGGGACTGTCTTAAGTCCAGGATTCAATATAAGGATGGAAATCACATCACAGACTATCTCACGCTACCTGGGGAATGTCACCGAGCCTCTATATTTTACAGAACCACCAACCAATTACTCAGTGATTGCTGTCAGAACCTGAAAATTATATGGGAGAAAGACCTGGGATGTCTGATGGATGATGAGGAATGGCTGGGTATTATATCTAACAATGGGAAATACATTTGGGAAGCTAGAGGGAAATTTACACAATACAAGATAACACACAGGTATTATTGGACACCACAAAGACTTAACAGAGCAGGTATACTAAACAATAATTTATGCTGG
Organism: Sprattus sprattus; assembly: GCF_963457725.1. Classification (NCBI taxonomy): domain Eukaryota; kingdom Metazoa; phylum Chordata; class Actinopteri; order Clupeiformes; family Clupeidae; genus Sprattus; species Sprattus sprattus. The sequence continues at coordinate 4,931,611 of NC_137924.1, read as the reverse complement.
AAATGTCAGAAAGACATAGGTACTCTGCTTCACTGCATCTGGGAGTGCCCTGTTATTCAACCATTCTGGAAAATAGTGGTAGACAACTTGAGTAACTGGTTTGGAAGTGACATACCTCTATCTCCCAGATTATGCCTATTAGGGGACAGAAGACAAATACCTAACATATCCAGCACAGCATTTTCCGTTATCATGGCAGGGATTACAACAGCTGCCAGGACTATTCTCAATCTATGGAAAACACCTAGACCTCCTGACATAAAAGAGTGGGTTAATATAATGACCAAAACGGCTTCATACGAGCTTATGCTCAACAGGGTAAACAATAGTAATAGTAAAAGAGCACCAATTTGGATCTCGTTCTGGGCTCACATTACACTACCTTCCTCTGAGTGTCCCTAACATCAATCAATAAATGAATTACATACATACATACATACAAACATAAAAAAATAATAACAATTGTAATATGTAATAGTATTCCTAGTTATGTATCAACATGTACTGGTCTTATTTGTAATGTATTTTTTATTTTATTTTTTCATTTTTGTAAAAATGTCTCATAATGTACAATGTAAAGTGTATAATGATGTTATGTCAAGCACCAACTTCTAAATAAAAACTTGAATTACAAAAAAAAAAAAAGCTTGTGTGAACTCTGTATAGATGTCCAAAATTGCACAACAATCTACTCCAGACCCATAGATGAAGAGGCATTTGACAGCAAAATAAATGTCTCTAGTTATGAAATAAGGGGCAGACATTCTTAAGATATAATGAGAAATAGAATAACATTTGAATACTCTGCCAAAATGTACATAAGAGATCTACCCATAATGGCATGGTTTGGTGTTAAATGTGTACTCTGCAACCATATCAAATCACTGTAATGTTCTTATGTTGCAGATTCAATACTCACATTTCACCAGTAGATGGCAATGTGTATTGAACTTCACAGTCTGAAAGCACACTGACCAATCAGAATCTTCTTTCCTACCTCTGGCTCACCTTGACTGGACAATGAGGTGTGGAACTGACCAATCAGAATCTTCTTCCCTCCCTCTGGCTCACCTTGACTGGACAAGGAGGTGTGGAACTAAGCTGAGTGAGTTTTTTTTTTCTTTAAGATTCATGTGATTAGAGTTCTCTGGTGTGCCCAGAAGCATTGTTACAACAAAGAAATAATCTACCAAACAGAAATGTCCTACTGTTTGTGCTATGTTTATAATGGTTACCTTTGTTCTTATCATTTTAAAACATATTTTGTGTGTGTTGTGGCATACAGAATAAGTGGCTCATACTGCTAGACTACTTTGCAGGGTAACACTGTGAAAGCTAATAGATGCCCAAAATTATGCTCTTAAGATGATACTTTTTATAATGCTACCATGAAAAGACAGATATGCATCTCCCAGTCAGTATGTTTATTGTCATCTTTAGTGCAGGATGATAATAAATAGAAAAGGCTTAAAGGATTATGCCTGAAGGCTGATGATGGCAGTTTTGAGGAACTACTGTTGTGCCTATGACATGTTCAAAAGATGGAAATGACACAAGAACAGAATTTTCAGTAAAGCAAATGGCAGTCAGTAGGATCACTGAGTAGGCAAATGTGAAACCCAGCGCCCAAGCTGCACATGGAAACTGTTGGTGTCATCATGATGATGACAACTGTGAGAGAGCAAAGTCTATGCATTGAGGGTTTGTCTGCCACTGATCTGAGGTTAGGCTGTGAGTCATAAATCACACCCACGCCCTCTGGCTTTACACTAAGTGACATGAGTGCTGGGAAACACATGCCAACCAGTTCTGCAAAGACTGTCCCTCCTGGTAATGCGGTCGGCCAATGTTTTAGGGGTGGGGGCTTGTTGTGTGAGGTAGGGAAGGATGTTTTTTTTTTTATATGAAGCAGGGGGCCTGTAATGTTGTCTTTTTAATCTGAGGATGTCAAACATGTGGATCTTATAGGATGTATATATTGGATGTCCTCATGCATTTTATGTTTTAAGAGTGCAGTAATGTAAAGATTTGAATACTGCTGCAATAAACAAGCATTAAACCTCTCTATCTTTCTATCGCCCTCTCTTCCATCTCAATCCCTCTATCTCTATCTCCCTCTTTTTCCTCCCTCTCACACCCTCTGTGCTGGGAAACACATGTCAACCGGTTCTGCAAAGACTGTTCCTCCTGGTAATGCGGTCGGGCAATCTGGCACATCTCTCTCTTGAGCAAGCCTCACCCTGGCTGCAGAATGAGGTTGGGTGAGTTTGGCAGAGAGCTCTGACAGTCTGTTCTTGTGCTGTGACTGGAAACTAGATTTCATTCCAGGTGAATAGTTGAATGTTTTGCTTTGACTTGTCTGTGTGGTGACCTCAAAAATTGATAAGCCACCTCCTCCTCCACAAACATATACAAAAAACACTTAAAATGTTTCAAGTGTCAGTCAAACCAAATATAAAACCCACATTAATAAGTACAACTATGAATAATAACAACTGAATAAACAGTTTGGTTGCCAATTAGACCAAATGCACTCAAACACACAGTGTATGATGACCGTGTGTACACAGCACAGACAGCTCTCTGTGTTTCTGTGAAGGATCAGGTCTGCAGTAGGAACATTTCTCAGGATAGTAGAGGAAAAAAACTTTAGTTTCGACCAATCAGCTCCCTGCTCTTACAGATCCCTCCCCACCTCTCCTTTCCTGAAGGGAGGAGTGAAGCTCAGTGACAGACGGCTGTGATTACCTGCAGGTGCGGAATGCCTTTAAGAACTGGCCACACCCCTCTCACACACTCTCACACACACTCTGCAGCTGTTTACCTGGTGGCAGGACACCAATCAGCTCCCTCCTCCTCCAGATCGCTCCCTCTGACTCTCCTTTCCTGAAGGAGGAGGTGAAGCTCAGTGAAGGGCGGCTGCTGTGTTCCCCGTCACACCGTCACAAAACTGCTCCAGCAGGTCAGGTGAGAATCTAATAAAGACACTCAAACTGGACATAGTTGGTCTTATAAGGACTTTGGAGAGGTTAACATGCTTGCATACATAGGTTAAAATCACAAGAGGACTCAGAAACTGACTGGATTTGTCAAACTCCTGAAAGTGAAAGTACAGTTTGGGGAAAGGTTACAACGAGAGGGAAGCACGCACCAGATTTATATTGACTCTTGGGAAATGGCTTCGAAGCTAGAGGAGGATTTATCTTGTCCTGTGTGCACTGACATCTTTAAGGACCCAGTTGTTCTGTCATGTAGTCACAGCTTCTGTAAAGCCTGTCTGCAGCAGTACTGGGGAACTAAAGGATCCAGGGAATGTCCAGTCTGCAGGAGAAGGTCATCGAAGGACAACCCACCCATCAGCCTTGCATTAAAAAACCTGTGTGAGACATTTTTACAGGAAAGAGGTCAGAGAGGAGCAGTCTGTAGTCTACATGGCGACAAACTCAAGCTGTTTTGTCAAGATGATCAGCAGCTTGTGTGTTACTCGTGTCGAGACTCAAAACTCCACAGGAATCACCAGTTCAGTCCCATTGATGAAGCAGCAGTTGACCGCAAGGTAAGTTTGATAATCATTAATCAAACATATTTGTATTGGATAATTAACAAAAAGCTACAGCCTAATATTAGGTCCATTATTATAAACAAAGATCTGCTAAGCACAATATTCAAAATCCCTGTAGTTGCAGTTAATACTGTAAATCAACACTAGGTAGCAGCACCATCATTTCACTCTCAAGAAGGCCATCCAAATGTGTTCACAAAACATCCATCTGAAATGCATCCATTTGTTGCTTTAGTGGTGACAATCCATGTTCTGACAGAGTCGTTTTTTTAAAATCTGAATTAGAATTACTGTAGTCAGGTCAATAATTTGTCTTTATTATTTTCACATTCAGGACTTTTCATAAATACGCCAGCAAATGTTGGAACAAATTGCTTTGTAGGTAAAAGTCTACTGTATTATTCTCTCTCTCTCTCTCTCTCTCTCTCTCTCTCTCTCTCTCTCTCTCTCTCTCTCTCTTCCAGGAGGAGCTCAAGGTCAAAGTGGATCCCTTGAAGGAAAAGCTAAAGGCTTTTGAACAAGTAAAACTCACCTATGATAAAACAGCAAAACACATTAAGGTAAGAGGCAGGACTCAAGAATGAATAGAATATCTACAGATGTTGGAAAAGCTTTTATGAAGTGTGTTAATCCAGAGGAATTCCCTAGTAGACACTTTCTCTGTTATTGACCTTATTCCAGACTCAGGCCCAGCACACAGAGAAGATGATCAAGGAGGAGTTTGACAAGTTTCACCAGTTTCTACGAGACGAAGAGGTAGCCAGGTTAGCTGCACTGTGGGAGGAAGAGGAGCAGAAGAGTCAGATGATGAAGGAGAAGATTGAGAAGATGAGCAGAGAGATCTCATCTCTTTCAGACACAATCAGAGCCATAGAAAAGAAGATGAGAGCTGATGACATCACATTTCTACAAGTAAAAACCATCTACTGTCCTTATCATAGTGTGTGTGTGTATGTGTGTGTGTGTGTGTGTGTGTGTGTATGTGTGTGTGTGTGTGTGTGTGTGTGTGTGTGTGTGTCTCTGTGTGTGTGTGTGTGTGTGTGTGTGTGTGTGTGTGTGTGTTGTTCAAAAAGCATTAGCTGCTCAACCACCAATGAGTCCATTAGTTCATTAAGGTTTATTATGAGACATTTCCATACCAATCATGTTGAAATAAATGTTTTCCTTTATCATTTCACAGAACTACAAGAGCACAGTGGAAAGGTGAGTGATCTGCCTCCTGTCTCTCTCTTCTCTGTGGTTCTGAACCCAAACCCACAGCAGCACTGACTCCTGAATGTTATTCCAGAGCCCAGTGCACACTGCAGGATCCAGAGATGGTTTCAGGAGCTCTGATCAATGTGGCAAAACACCTGGGCAACCTGAAGTTTAGAGTCTGGGAGAAGATGCAGGATATTGTGCAATACAGTGAGTATTGACTGAAACAGACAGACAGACAGACAGACAGACAGACACACACACAGACAGACACACACACACACACACACACACAAACACACACACACACACACACACACACAGACACACACACACACACACACACACACACACACACAGAGAGAGAGAGAGAGGTTTATTTATAGAACACATTTCATACACAGAGGCAACTCAATGTGCTTTCCATAAATAAGAGCAAAAAGAACCTCCAAAAGAAATATGACGACAAGTGAAGAGATCAAAAGAGCTGCCAAGCTGAAGGGGGAACTGGAGGAGAGCAGAAGTGATGAAGAGTGTGTAGACGCAGGTCTACAGGTGAAAAAGAAAACGAGTCAGAAGTATTTGGGATATTTCAGTTGTGTTTAAGAATGTATAAGGATACAGTAAAGCTAAAACCAGATTGCAATTGAAAGAGTATTATTCTATATTTATTTTAACATATTTAATGAATGAAGAGTTGGGGTAAAAGGAGTATTATTAAGGATGTGAACTCCAGCTAACTGTTTCGCCAGTGAACTGTATCGTTCTCCCGTGTTGATAAACAGATGATTCAGAATGACAGAGGGAAATGTCATCTTCCATTGCTATGGATGTGCCAGGATGTGTGGTAATGTAGCTTGTTTTCATGCTTTGACGACAACATACCAGTACGCCTTGTTGTGCATGACCAACGCTTTTTTGGGCGGGTGCCGTACAGTTTTCACGCCAAGAGTAATTAAGGGATCTCATTGGGTTGGTGAAGAATAAATAAAAGAACAGTGCCCTATTCGGCGTAGCTCGCTTAGCGGTTTAGCGAGTACATTTTCAGGCTAATATAACAAACACCCCTCTTTTTGGTTCGGCAAAGCAACTTTTGATAAATCACCATAGTAACATATCAATTAGCACTAACCTGCTCCAGTGCAGGCTAACCTAAGCGTAGCTGGATAAACTTGCCACACCCCCGGAAAAAGGAGGAATCCCATTGACCGATATTAGATAGTTAGATTAGTGTAGGGAGAGAGTTCTTTGCGATTGTCAAGATCCATTATTCCATCATGATGAGTTCTTGTATGAGCGCTACAGATTCAGCCGACAGGAATCATTCATTTACAAGACCTTCTGGAGTCATTTATTGCAAACACCACAGTCGAACATGTATTGTCTTACGCAAGTGGTACATTTTTGTAGTGTGGGCGATAGGGGGATCAAAGCACTTATAATTATATGACAGTGTTATAAGTAGCTTCTTATAGTAGAGTCTTTTTCTTTGAGTTTAGACTATTGTACTGTTCAAAAAAAATCATGGTTTTGGTGATCGACCTTTCCTGCCTTTTGAAGTAGGACGTGCACGCGCAAGTTTAGCTTGGATGACGTTTAGCTTCATGAGTAGGATGTGGATCAGCCGTCGGCAGACCGGTATAGCCTGTTCTCATTTAGCGAGATTAACCTAACGTGCTAAAATGACTATTGATTAACTTAGCTTCAGTTCTACGCCGAACAGGGCCCAGGTGAGACTGTTGAAGACTGTTGCTTTTTGTCCTCTGTTGATGTTGAGAGGCTTAGCAGTTCTTCCGGGTATTTTGAACCCCATTAAAACATTCTATTTGAACCCTCACTCTATCTCTGAGCTTTTCGGGCCAAACCCACATTTTCAACGGCAACCGAGGCTCGGTCCTTCACAATAACCATATGCATCTCAAACATCCCTTTGTGACCATGTCTTCCCAGGCCCCCCCAGCAGTGGATAATACACAGCCACAACCACAAATAACGGCTGTGTTCAATTCAAAAACACCATCCACAGACAACCATCAACTGCCAAGCAGATTACAGAAACTTTGGGTAAAATAATTTTCCAGGACTTCTTGCCCTACTCAGTTGTTGAAAACACCTGTGCCCGTAAGCTCCTAACTGTCACTGCACCATGCTACAGGGTACCCTCACGCATGTATATCTCACGTACAGGTGGACCAAACCTGTACTGTGATGTTAAAGCAAAGGTGAGGAAATCCCTGTTAAGCATGGAGGGCCATGTGGTTCACTGTACCACAGACATTTGGACAAGCTGGGGGTTCAGACAGTTCATGAAACTTAGTTCAATTAAAAATTAAAAATAAATCAAGAGAGAGATGAAAAGTACAGTATGAGGATGTGAAAATATATTTCATAGTTAATAACATAATAAATAAATCATTTTGATGCTTTGAAACTGTGATTGACTGCCGCGGCCAGCCCACAATTAGGGAATTAGGGATGGTGGAAAAAGAATTGCCAGAGCAGTGGTTCACATTTTCAGTTTAACAAGATTTATTTTCTTTCCAGGTTGTGGATTTTAGCAAATGTAATAATAGCACAAAACAAAGTACTTCAGACAAAAACAACGAATCAATGTAGCGCAACAGTATTTACCTTAAGCAACAATTCCTCACAACAGGAAGGCTGTCCTTCTACTTTAAAGTAACAGTATGCAACAATTATGCTTTAGGATTAGGGTTAGGATAAGCAGTTTTACCTTAAAATAACAGCTTGAAAAAAATTGGGGCGCTACAGTGACTTTTAATATGGAGAATCGCCTCAGTGCCATTGCCATACTAGCGTCCATAGGCATATAACTGCTAAATGTAGCATTGCTTACTACTGTCTGCCGAAAGAGTAAGTAGCTTATATGCCGTCTTGCTTTGTCTGCTGTTGCACTTGCTTGATGTTTAACTGTGTTAGGACAGTTGTTGAGTAACTAGTTTGTCATAATGTCAAAGTCAGCACATTTCAAGAGATTTAGTTAGTTTTAGCCGCTAGCATATCGTTAGCGAAAAGCAATTGATCCGGAATACTTCTTTAACCTCTCGAATGACTTCTTAAAGGCCTAGCTATTGCCACATTATTGGCCTAATATGGCTGACCCATGAATATGGGGAAACATAACTCATCTTGCTCATTATCAACAACACTAATTTCAGCTAATGAATGTCTATTCAATAACATATGTATTGTTATTCTATCAATCAACACTTAACCCACTATTAAATAACCCTACAATGCACAGTTATCACATACATGAAATGTGAACACGACAAACACCCCTGTGACATAATGCATCGGTCCCTTCACTAGTGACAAAATGTAAAACCCTGTAAGCAAAATGACGTCCCCTAGACGTCCTGTAATGGTCTCTCTGAACGTTCTAAAAACGTAAATGTGTATGGTTCCCGTGACAACTTTAGGACGTTTTGCACGACGTTCCAAGACCGTTCCGAGGACGTTGCGGTGACAACTGGGAAACGTTTTCTATAGGTCCTGGGGACGTTATGCAGGACGTTGCAAGCACCTCCCGAGGGCATTGTGGTTACGTCTGGGGAACGTGTTTCTATAGGTCCTGGGGACGTTCTGCAGGAGGTTGCAAGAACGTCCTGAGGGCATTGTGGTGACATCTGGAAAACCTGTTTTAGACGTCCTCGGTACGTTATTCAAGGATGCACCGCGGACGTAGCAGGCACGACCGTTTTTGCTGAGCTAAATGAAGAAAATAAAATAATAATAGATCGCGGAGCCGTCATTTTGCTTACAGTGCGCACACACACACAATTTCAAGTTCATTTATATTACACATTTCATATGATATGCATAGACACACACACACGATTACAAACTTGATTGCGGGCATGGGAATTGAACCGTAACCCTTCCTAATAGTAAACCAGATCGCTACCTACTGTCCTAACACTGTCTGATTACTGTTGTGCCACTTTAACAGGTTTATCACAGTGTGAGACAGCCAACAAACTTAGTCTTTTTTTCCGAGGGTTTGAGGAAAAGCATATTGTAGCAATCTCAGTCACTACGCATTGAGGGTTTTCCGTAATGATTCCTTTTTTAATTAACATCCATGGCACATCACGGACGTGCGGGCAGGGAGGCAGAATAACTAGCCAAACTAAGAATGATGAAATAAAATAAATATGAATACTTCTTTACTGATCTGTGCTATAAATGTAATGTCTGCATGATTCCAGTACAATGCATACATAGGAAGGTGACCAAGTGTCTAGCTTTAACATATTGAGGTTTCCACAGGCCTTCAAAGATGCTGCAACCGAACGAAGAGCTCACCGGTCAAATTGTCTGATTGGAATTTCTTTAAAAATCCCGTCTCGCAAACACAATCTGGATTTGACAACAATCCTAATATTAAGGCCTATAAAGCAAACGTGCACTGCCCTTATTATGTTTAAAAGGAACAGGCTAATCTGCCGTTAGAAAGTTATTTAACAACACGCATATGCTGCATTTTAAATAAAGCGCAAACCCTCGGTTTCAAACGAGGAGCGAACTGAGTGAGAAGGATCCAACATGGCCAAGCAGACTAGCCTTAAAAGCTTTTTTTCAGAGGCCAAACACATCTGATGAGGGTAAACCTTCTGACCAGGATGAACCTGCAATACCTGCAGTGTTGCGTGTTTCCTTTTATTACCGTGCGTGAGCGTGCCGAAGAGCCGAGAGCGGTATTGCAGACAGAGATTTTGAAAAATGATAGCACTCGCAGCATATTGAAAATTGGAGCTGTGAACTTAGTTCAAAATTTTGAATTATGAACAATGAACAGAGCAAGTTCATGTAGAAAGTGAACTTTCCAAACACTGAATACCTGAAGCCACAGCAGGTTGCGCTTAAAGGCCACTTATTGACGCGCATCAGACATAAATGTTTTTGTTTCCCATTGTAAACTTAGGAAAATAAACATGTTGCATTCTAAACTACCTGATTATGTTATTTTTTAAGCTATGCAGGCCGTCAGTTTTCTTCAATAGGCTAATTTAGAAGCAGAAATAGGCTAGATATTTGGCCGGCTTATCATTAAAATGTCGGGCAAATGAAAAACATTTTTCTCTAGCGGAACTTCTGGTTCAGAGAGGACCATCAGAGGACGTCAAGGGGACGTTTTGGAAGGACCGAATGTGAATGTCCCGCAGAGGACCACAGGTAAAGGTTACGGGGACGTCCTGGGGACTTATGCTGAGAGACCAGATAAGAACGTTCCCTAAAAGTCCGTTTTAAGGCTCATGCGAACGTCACGCAGAGGACCTGCAGGTAAAGGTTACGGGACGTTTTTAAATGATGTCCTGGGGACGTGTGCTGAGTGACCAAATTATAACGTTCCTTAATAGTCCGTTTTAAGGCTCATGCGAACGTCACGCAGAGGACCTGCAGGTAAAGGTTACGGGACGTTTTTAAATGACGTCCTGGGGACGTGTGCTGAGTGACCAAATTATAACGTGCCTTAATAGTCCGTTTTAAGGCTCATGCGAACGTCACGCAGAGGACCTGCAGGTAAAGGTTACGGGACGTTTTTAAATGACGTCCTGGGGACGTGTGCTGAGTGACCAAATTATAACGTTCCTTAATAGTCCGTTTTAAGGCTCATGCGAACGTCACGCAGAGGACCTGCAGGTAAAGGTTATGGGGACGTTTTTAAATGACGTCCTGGGGACGTGTGCTGAGTGACCAAATTATAACGTTCCTTAATAGTCCGTTTTAAGGCTCATGCGAACGTCACGCAGAGGACCTGCAGGTAAAGGTTACGGGGACGTTTTTAAATGACGTCCTGGGGAGGTGTGCTGACAGACCAAATTATAAGGTTCCCTAAAAGTCCGATTTAAGACTCATGCGAACGTCACAGAAGGACCAAACGTAGACTTGCTACGAACGTCAAAAACGTTCTGGTAACGTCCTCTAGCGAACGTTGTGGCGGGGACCAATTGGGGACGATTGGGGACCTTGCGAATGTCCTGTTAACGTCCTGGGGACGTTCCCTGTTTGCGGGGAAGTGACATCCCAGCGCGAGCGCGCTTTCGCGTTGGGACCAGTATGTATGAGTGTGAGAACAAGGAAGTGTTAACTAGTTTATGCACATGGTAAATGAATGAGATGGTGCGTTAACAGTATGTATATCAGTATAATTGAGCAACAGCAGGTGTATGGAAATATCATGTATAAATGTTGTATATCGCGGTAGACCAAACAATTCACCAAACTCGTGGTAAACACACGACAACATTACAGTCTCACAACAAACAAGCACCACAAACCCACAAAACACCCAACAACACTCTGCACAATGTTCAGGGTTTACATATTAGGCGATCTCTGGGGAGACACTGTGTAATGGTGGCTGCGTGCGTGTATGTGAAAATGAATAGAGTCACCGTCTCTTACTCCCGAATTTAGTGGTAAAACAGTGAATGTTTGAAACAGTGAGAAGGGAAATGTTCAGCTTCTCACATACACCAATTGCATATACAGTATTCAGTACATACAATATTAGGCTAAAAAATACAACACATGCCTGATTGAGCATGACTTCTGACATAAGCCACGCCTACTTCTGGCCTTCTATCTGCATCCAGATACTAAGACAGATAATTTTGTTGGTTTAACAGATACAAATATAGATATTGACCTCTAGATTGTATATGTGTATGTATCTCTTTATGTGTGCTCTTTCCACCTAAACCATTTGTGTTTCTCACTCTTCAGCTCCTGTGACTCTGGATCCCAACACTGCACACCCACAACTCTTCCTGTCTGAGGATCTGACCAGTGTGAGATGTGGTGGTGAGAGTCAGCAGCTTCCTGATAACCCAGAGAGGTTTGATATAAGTGCTGACATCCTGGGCTCTGAGGGCTTTAACTCAGGGACTCACTGCTGGGATGTGGAGGTTGGAGAGAACAGAAGGTGGAATGTGGGTGCGATGACAGAGTCTCTCCAGAGGAAGGGAGACTTTACCTCCATGAGTGGATGTTGGTGTGTGTATCATAAAGATGGTAAATATGGAGCAGAGTCTACACCACAGCCCTCCACTCTCATCACAGTGAAGCAGAAACTCCAGAGGATCAGAGTGAAGCTGGACTGGGACAGAGGAGAGCTGTCATTCTCTGACCCTGATAATAACACACACCTCCACACTCTCACACACACTTTCACAGAGAGAGTGTTTCCATACTTTGGTAATGGCTGTAGACTCTCTCCTCTGAGGATCTTACCAGTGAGAGCTTCAGTGAAGGAAGAGCAGCACAGTGAGGGTTTATGGCACTACATGCATTCCTTCCTTCCAGGTTAATGATGAACATACTTTGTTGAACATACTTTGTTGAACATACTGGCTGTAAACTCTTTCCTCTAAGGATGCTAGCAGTGAAAGTAGAGCAGCACAGCAAGAGATGATGTCACTTCCTTTTGCCAGGTTAATAATTACTTGTTCATGGCGTTTAAATGTCTTCATGCATTATGATATCTGAATGACCTGTTCTGTAGCTACTGCCTTAATAATATCCATTCAGGTAGATGAAGAATCACATGATCTGATCTGAAGTGTGTGTAATTATTCCACACAGAAATGTGGTGTTCATGATAAGAAAGGGAATGAAGGATATGTAACCCATTAAAGTGCATGGGTCGTGATGAATTAAACTGTACAGTTTCTTCTTAAGAGAATAATCTTTTACTTTAACTGACGTTGGGACATTGAGCCTTAGTTTAAAGGAGCAGTTCAGCTTCAGCTTCATTAGTCTGATCAGACTCTGAGGTCCTGAAACAGTGGAGCAGCTCAGCTTCAGCTTCATTAGTCTGATCAGACTCTGAGGTCCTGAAACAGTGGAGCAGCTCAGCTTCAGCTTCATTAGTCTGATCAGACTCTGAGGTCCTGAAACAGTGGAGCAGTTCAGCTTCAGCTTCATTAGTCTGATCAGACTCTGAGGTCCTGAAACAGTGGAGCAGCTCAGCTTCAGCTTCATTAGTCTGATCAGACTCTGAGGTCCTGAAACAGTGGAGCAGCTCAGCTTCAGCTTCATTAGTCTGATCAGACTCTGAGGTCCTGAAACAGTGGAGCAGCTCAGCTTCAGCTTCATTAGTCTGATCAGACTCTGAGGTCCTGAAACAGTGGAGCAGCTCAGCTTCAGCTTCATTAGTCTGATCAGACTCTGAGGTCCTGAAACAGTGGAGCAGCTCAGCTTCAGCTTCATTAGTCTGATCAGACTCTGAGGTCCTGAAACAGTGGAGCAGATCAGCTTCAGCTTCATTAGTCTGATCAGACTCTGAGGTCCTGAAACAGTGGAGCAGCTCAGCTTCAGCTTCATTAGTCTGATCAGACTCTGAGGTCCTGAAACAGTGGAGCAGCTCAGCTTCAGCTTCAGTAGTCTGATCAGACTCTGAGGTCCTGAAACAGTGGAGCAGCTCAGCTTCAGCTTCATTAGTCTGATCAGACTCTGAGGTCCTGAAACAGTGGAGCAGCTGTGACGAACCATTATGTTCGTCCGCTTTTCCCAGGTGTCCTGTGTTGTGTGGGTTTTCTGTTTGTCTGCATGGCTGTGTCTCATCCAAGGTGCTGATTGAACCAGGTTCCACCTGCGTGGGGGCGTGTCCTTGGCTTCAAAAGACCTGCTCTTCCGCACACCGGGAGGAACAGACAGGCAGCACACTTTGTCCATCGTGTATTTCAACTTCTTTAATAAAATACTCGTAACTTCAAAGCTGTGGTTGTACCGTTTCCTTGTAACAATCTGAGCCGGTTGTTACAAGTGGGGGTTCGTCCGAAACAGCCTATTATTATTATTTTGTTACTTCGGAAACGTAAGATCCGCCTTTTGCGCCTGTGTTTTTTCTCTCATTAAATAGCCTACTTGGTTTCGTGGAGGAGCTTTGGAGAAATTGGTAACTGCTAATTATATTCCTGATTTTTGTTTCTGTGTTCTTCTCCTATAACTTCTGAGCTTTTGTAAAGACCGTCGCGTCAGTAAAGTAGTTGAACTTTTGTTGTTGGTTTCGTTTCGATACGCATTTTCCGCGTTGGCATTTAACACTCTAAGGTCCAAGGCCTTTTAGACTTTTCGAAGTTGTCTGACATGCCTTGATGTGTTTGTACATTTTGCTTAACTAAAAACATTGATGCACAAATGGAATATATGATTCTATTCTAGAAGACCTCAGCAATAATATCATGTAAGTAAAAGGAATGTAGTAAAAAAAAAGTTTAATTTAAATCTAATGTAAACATACCCTTGGAAAAACCTTGTTTCAGAGGTGCTCAGACTTAGTACAAAAACACATTGTAAAGATTTATTCACAAGACTTTTTATTTCTGAGCCTTGTAAACATAGGTGTTGGCTAAACACAAGTTAGTTTAGCATTCAGAAAGTATGTCTTGTTTCATTGCCACATATTTATAATTTCAGAGTGTCCTCTGCCATTCCTAAATCTGTGCCCCTACAAATACATATTGATGAGTTGGTGTGAACAAATCTGTGACACCTCTTGCAAAGACAAAGGCCATATTCTAATGGCCCTAGAATGTCTTTGTGGCCCAAAACCCCCGGAGTGAATCTTGCCACACCATGACCCAATGGAGATCACTGAATCACCATCCCCTTATCATATGAATAGCTGTCATTTGGTAATGGGTGGGTCCTTAGCAGCAGAAACCCCACTTAGATACTAGAAAGTGCAACACATCAGTTCTATTCCCCTGACAAAGTGCTTATTTATTTTAAAATGTTGAACTGTATATATTATAAAAGAAAAGGGTTCAATGTTTCGGTGGTTGTTCTTTTTATGTCTCTAAGACAAAAACTCGCGGAGCTTAACATTTTTTTTGACAAAAAAATAAAAATATCCCGGACGAGGGATATAGACCTTAGACAGTTAAGCCTAAATTAGTTGTGTTTTGTTACTAGTGATTTTGGTTTGATTGGCCTGTGGGCCTACAAGCATTTCTCATTGGTCTCTATTTTTTCATTCATTGAAGTGAGCGTATAGCTGCGCTGTTCTCTTTGTAGGTACGTGGCCTTTTTGTATCTCAAACAAACGCTTTCCCTGTGAGGTATAAGTCGTTTATTTTTTTTGCGAATTAAATTGCTTTGCGTGTCTTTGTTTGCTTAACGTCTTCGCAGTCACGGGGAACGTGGATAGAGCAGTGGTCTCGGGGGCACATTCCAAAGTTTGGCCTGTCTCAGATTGGGGCTTGTCGAACTTCTGGGCTATTGTTGCGTGCATTAAGTACCCGCCACGGCACCCGTGTGAAGCAAGGGTCTACGATTTATATAACTTGTGTTTTCATATAGCGGGAAAGTAATTGTTTGTGGTTCATTTCGGCTATATCCTGCTGTGTAACATTTCACTTCCTCCTGTTTGACGCTGGTGTGCGCGCTCTCTCTCTCTTGTGCGTGCGTGTGTGTGTGCGCGCGCTCTTGTTGGGGCGCTCTCTCTCTGTAATTTCGGGATTACGTCTTCTGTGAGTCGTGATTCATTGTTGGAGAAATTCTCATTGTCCTATTGTTGTGTTGCTAACATGGCCTCTAGTTGGGATAAATTTGTTGATGACCCGTCAGATGAGATTTTTGATAATCTCTCAAAGGTGCAGTTGCTTAAGCTTGCAGATTCTTATAAAGTTGATATTTCTGCTGCTGACAGAAAGTGGAAAGGCACTATTAAAGCATCTTTGAGGGCATCCTTGGTTGAGAAGGGTATCTTATCTGAATTAGAATCAGAGGTACAGAAACCTTCTGTAACTGCTGCTACATCCAGTACTTTTTCGTTTGAGCAGCAGCAGGAGTTACTCTCCATGCAGTTAGAGTCCAAAAAGCTGGAGATGGAACTTGAGATGGCTAAATTGGAGATTGAGGCGAAACGTTTGCAATTAATATCAGACGGGAAACTTGTCCCGCAAACTGTGTCGCATGAAGCCCCTAAATTTCATATGGCCTCTAATTTAAAGTTGGTTCCACCTTTTAATGAGCGAGACTTGGATTCTTTCTTTGCCCTGTTTGAGAGAGTGGCTGATTCACAGGCCTGGCCGAATACTGAGCGCACTCTTATGCTGCAGTGTGTTTTTAAGGGTAAGGCCCAGAGGGTCTACTCTGCTATGTCGCTTGAGGACAGCCGTGACTACCACAAGGTGAAGACGGCTATTCTCAAGGCTTATTCCCTTGTGCCTGAGGCCTACAGGCAACGCTTTAGAAACCTGAGGAGACGTTCTGACCAGACATATGTTGAGTTTGCCCAAGAGTTAAAGTTGCAGTGCCAACGTTGGTGTTCTGCCTCTGAAGTTGAAGGTTATGAGGAGCTTTTCAATCTGATGTTGCTAGAGCAGTTCACGAATACTCTACCTGTTCAGTTGGCGACATACATCATGGAGCATGATATGACCACTGTTTCAGAAGCAGCTGTTCTTGCAGACGACTATGAGTTCACACATAAGGCTCGGGCATTTCCTCAGGGTAGGTCTGACTGGCATCAGAGGGGTGCAGGTGGTCCTGTGCCATTCCCACATACTGTTTATTCACCTCCTGAGAATGTGGGGCGGCCTTTCAGCAGACGAGAGCCTACTGCCCAGTCAGATTCAGGCAAGAGGTGTCATTACTGTCTAGGTAGTGGGCACTGGAAACCTGATTGCCCACTTTTGAAGCAAAGGGCTAAGCCTCGTGCTGGGCCTGAGAAGTCCTCTCGTCCAGGTCAATTCTTAAGTGTTTGTTCACAGTCTGATGAGAAAAATTTTACTCAGACCCATTACTCGCCCTTCATTTCTGATGGTGTTGTTTCCCTTCCAGGTCATACAGAGGCAGTTCCTGTTAAAATCCTGAGGGATACTGGTTCCTCTGAGTCTTTCATCTTGCAGTCTGTGCTACCCTTTGATGTCCATTCCGACACAGGAAATAGTGTCTTGGTTCGTGGTTTTGGTCCAGGCACCTTCGCTGTCCCGTTACACCACGTGAACTTGCGGTCACAGCTAGTGCAGGGGGACGTATGTTTAGGGGTGTGTTCGTCTCTGCCTGTAGATGGCGTCGCCGTCGTGATTGGCAATAATTTGGCCGGTTGCCATGTTTGGGCAGCGTCTGCTTTGCCCCTGGTGACCTTAGAAACACCCTCTCTTTCAGGGGTGTCTGGTATTCATGCACAAACCCACCCCAATGTCCTCCCCAATTTGGCCCAAACCCTCCCCAATGTCACCTCTGCTGGTGTGGTTACTCGCGCTGCTCGCCGTGCCGCCGAAGAGCAGGGTGTTGATGGGGAGGCTGGTTACACCCCGG
Source organism: Sprattus sprattus (assembly GCF_963457725.1). Taxonomy (NCBI): domain Eukaryota; kingdom Metazoa; phylum Chordata; class Actinopteri; order Clupeiformes; family Clupeidae; genus Sprattus; species Sprattus sprattus. The sequence continues at coordinate 4,914,555 of NC_137924.1, read as the reverse complement.
AGCCCTGGCTCTTGTGGGAAAACCTTCCCACATCGGTGTCGCGGGGAGAGCTAGCGAAGGAGCAGAGACAAGACCCTTCCTTAGAACCCCTATTTAGCCGGGTTAACTCAAAAGAGAAGAGTGACCATGTGTCCACTGGCTACTTTGTGCATGATGGTGTCTTGGTGAGAAAGTGGACTTCACACATGGGTGAGAAAAGTGGCGAACTCCTGGTGCAGGTTGTGATTCCGGAAAGACTTCGTCCACTTGTTTTGAAAACTGCACATGACGCTATGGGCCACGTGGGGGTTAAGAAAACGTATGATTATTTGATGCGCTACTTTTACTGGCCACGGGTCAAGCGAGATGTGTCCAAGTATATCAAGTCCTGTCACACCTGCCAAATGACAGGGAAACCCAACCAGATTATCAAACCTGCACCTTTGTTGCCCATTTCGGTTGCGGCCAGCCCGTTTGACCATCTCCTCATTGACTGTGTGGGACCTCTGCCTAGGTCTAGCTCGGGTCATGAGTACCTCCTCACAGTGATGTGTCAGACCACTCGCTATCCTGCCGCTTATCCCCTCCGCTCAATTAAAGCTAAGTCCATTGTAAAGGCTTTGTCTCAGTTTATTTCAATTTTTGGGATACCAAAGGTAATCCAATCAGATCGTGGCTCAAACTTTTCTTCTCGTATTTTCGCAGAGGTGTTACGCCTACTCCGAGTGAAGCACAGCCTCTCTACTGCTTACCATCCCCAGAGCCAGGGAGCATTAGAGCGGTTTCATCAAACATTGAAGTCCCTTCTTCGTGCCTATTGCGTGGAGCTGGCTCGGGATTGGGAGGATGGTCTGCCGTGGCTGTTGCTGGCTGCGAGAGAGGTCACCCAGGAGAGCACCGGGTTTAGTCCAAATGCCCTAGTGTTTGGTCACTCTGTACGAGGGCCTCTTGCTGTGTTGCAGAGTCAGTGGGATGTGTCTGCGCCTCCAAAGAATCTGACGGATTATGTTAATGGTTTTAAGCGGAGGTTGTCTGAGGCTTGGCGGGTAGCTCGGGTGAATTTAGAAAAGGCACAGGGCAGAATGAAACGGCTCTATGACCGTCGTTCTGAACAGCGGGTATTTCGTGAAGGGGACCGTGTCCTGGCGTTACTCCCTGTCACGGGATCACCGTTCCATGCTAAGTTTGGTGGCCCCTACCTGGTGGTGAAACAAGTGTCTAGTGAGACTTGATTGCAACTCCAGATAGGCGCAAGTCCACGCAACTAGTCCATGTTAACTTATTAAAAGCTTATCATGCCCGTGATATGGTGAAGCCTGTTCTTTTGGTTAGTGCCCCGGGGTCTGCTGATATCTCTCCTGGCAGCTTGCGTTCCTTTGAAGGGGGGGATGAGCTGCGCGGGCCAGATGATGCTGTTTTAAGTGCAAGGTTGCAAAACTCGGAGTCACTAAAAAACTTGGAGCAAATCCTCAGTCACCTGCCAGAGACAAGGCGGTCGGAGTTGATTGCTCTTGTTCAGGAGTATAAGTGTTTGTTTTCAGACAGTCCATCTCAAACTCACGTCATTAGCCATGACATTGAGGTGGGGAATTCAGACCCTATTAAACAGCGCTTCTACAGGGTCTCTGTGGATAGACAGAGGCAGCAGGAGACAGAGGTGCAGTATCTGTTAGAAAATGACCTTGCAGAGCCCTCTACCTCCAGCTGGGCTTCTCCGTGCATTTTGGTGAACAAGCCTGACGGTACGTTCCGGTTTTGCACGGATTACCGTAAGGTCAACGCCATCACCAAGCCGGACTCTTTCCCGCTACCTAGGATTGAGGACTGTGTGGATCAGGTGGGAGGCGCTCGCTTTGTGAGCAAGTTCGATCTACTCAAGGGATATTGGCAAGTCCCTCTCACAGAGCGAGCACAAGAGATCTCCGCCTTTGTCACACCTAAAGGCCTCTACTCTTATAAGGTAATGAGTTTTGGTCTCCGTAATGCCCCGGCCACATTCCAGCGGCTAATGAACCGAGTGGTCTCTGGTCTGGATGGGTGTTCGGTTTATTTGGATGATGTAGTTTGTTTTAGTGACACTTGGGAGGGTCATTTGGTTCACATTCGGGCTCTGTTTCAGCGTTTGGCAGAGGCCAACTTGACGGTGAACCTCGCTAAATGTGAATTTGCCAAAGCTACAGTGACCTACCTAGGAAAGGTTGTTGGCCAGGGCCAGGTGCGCCCTGTACGGGCTAAGGTGGAGGCGATTGATCGCTTTCCTCCTCCAACCACAAAGAAAGAGCTCATGAGGTTTTTGGGTATCGTGGGGTTCTACAGGTGTTTTTGTAAGGCTTTCTCCACAGTGGTAGAGCCTCTCACTTCTTTACTGAGGTCTTCTGCCAAGTTTGTGTGGTCTCAGTCCTGTCAGGCCGCATTTGAAGCTGTCAAACGCCTTCTAACAACAACACCTGTTTTAGCGGCTCCTCAATTCACCAGGCCTTTCAAGCTGGAGGTGGATGCGAGCAATGTTGGAGCTGGAGCGGTGCTCCTACAAGAGGATGACAACGGCCTTAATCGGCCTGTGTGTTATTTCTCGAGGAAGTTTACGTCTTACCAGTTAAATTATCCTGTGATTGAAAAAGAGGCTCTTGCCCTCATCTGGGCGTTGCAGCACTTTGAGGTATATGTTGGGGGATGTGCGTCTACACTGGTGGTATACTGCGATCACAATCCCCTGACATTTCTGAATTCCCTCCAAAACCCCAACCAACGGCTAATGCGTTGGTCATTGTTTCTGCAGCCTTACCATCTGGACATTAGACATATTAAAGGCTCAAATAATGTCATTGCGGATGCGCTCTCCCGCGCTCCAGTGTAATGTCCTGTCTGTATACCCTTTTAACTTTTGTGTCTTCTGCCTGTAGCCTCCCAGGGCCCGGGTTGGGCTGTTGTTGCAGAGGGGACAAGGGTTAGGGGGGGTAAAGATAAGTATAAAATGTATAATATTGAATGTTAAATAAGGTAAGGTAAGATTGTTAGTGATGGTCACGTGGTGTAACATGTGGGTGCTTATGGTTGTCACTATAGGCTGGCTATTCTGGCCATGAGTATTATAGTCGTTATTTATGCAGGCCTGCATTCTGTGTACATTCTGGGTTGTTCTGCACTCTATCTGCACTCTGTGTGCATTCGGTTCTGTGTTATTCTCTGCATCCTGTGTTGATTATTGGTGTTGTTGTACATTGACCCGTTACGATCAACTTTTCTAAGGGGGAGGGTGTGACGAACCATTATGTTCGTCCGCTTTTCCCAGGTGTCCTGTGTTGTGTGGGTTTTCTGTTTGTCTGCATGGCTGTGTCTCATCCAAGGTGCTGATTGAACCAGGTTCCACCTGCGTGGGGGCGTGTCCTTGGCTTCAAAAGACCTGCTCTTCCGCACACCGGGAGGAACGGACATGCAGCACACTTTGTCCATCGTGTATTTCAACTTCTTTAATAAAATACTCGTAACTTCAAAGCTGTGGTTGTACCGTTTCCTTGTAACAATCTGAGCCGGTTGTTACACAGCTCAGCTTCAGCTTCATTAGTCTGATCAGACTCTGAGGTCCTGAAACAGTGGAGCAGCTCAGCTTCAGCTTCATTAGTCTGATCAGATTCTAACACTGATGACAGGAATTAAATTAAAGCTCCTTTAATTGGCTTTAAACCATTGTGTGATTTTAGGAAATAAGAGCTTTGAATGATACAAGGGATAAGGAATTGTATGAAAAAAAAATGGGACGTTTCAGGAACGTTTCTTGTGGTTGAGCAATATGGCTTGAGCAATTTGGCTTTATTTCAGTAAAGAGCTGTAACAAAGCACATGAATATACTCAGGATTCAGCAGTGTTGGTCTGAACAACAAGCATCTCAAATTGGAGCCATATACAGTATACTGTTTAACCCTCATGTAGTGATCTCAACATGGTTACAGAATTGACCGGCCTGATGGATAGGCAAACATTTGATTCCGATTAATTTTGATTTAAAACTTTTAATCATGTTGTTCTACTTGTTTGTGTTCAAAATAATATCAATTCACAGTAAAATATACATTAAACATACTTACAACTAGTGCAAATCCAAATCTCCGGATTATTAGTATTTTGTGTATTTAATAAAGTACTTAACTCAGATTCCCTGTTGTCCCTCCCTCATTCCCCTCACTGATATCAGCAGAGACGGCACACGGCACATTCACCACAGCACACAGTAATAATACTATGGAAGAGTATATGATGTAGTGGTAATGTACACATGCCATTACATTAAACAGATTAAGCTCCATTGCATCATATAACAGGAGGAATGGCACAGAGTGTGTTTGCGTGTTCTTTATCTAATCCACTGATCTGGGGTCAGTCTATGTGTCTCTGGTGTGGTCAAAATTACTTACAGACAACTGGAGTGGTACTGCAGATTTATTAACGATATCGGGAGCATTGTTACAAGCAATCCATGTTCATGAAATGTCCCCCAACAATGCCCATCAGTCTCTGGGCAAACTGAGCTCTTATACCTAAAACCCCTCCCTCGGACTAATACACTGTGGCCACCTTGTCCTCCACTATAGATAAGACTATTGACATAGGATCCCCTTACCCCAAGTCTTGACTAACTCTCTTAGCTCATCAAACCTTACCCAACAGGTCAGACAGAATACATGGCCACACTCAGTTACCAATTCAATTTATGTTATACTATGGAATCCTATACTAACCTACTTAATTAAATGTGAAACATGTATTTTTTATCCCACACTGGCAGGTACAGTTCACACCCTCATTCTCTTACCTGAACTTCAATGACAGTGGAACTGGTCTCAACTAATGCTGACCAATCAGAATCCCTCCATCGTACTCCCTGTCTGTAACTGACTGGTGATAATAATCATTTTGTACCACAGATACATTTGACGTCAGGAATAAGATTTTATTTACGATGATGCGCATCAGGGGAAAGAGAGCATGGCTTAACATAAAAATTCACCAGCTTCTCTGACGAGAACAGAAAAAGCCTCAGTTGAGTCAAACACACACACACACACACACTGACTCAAACAGACAAACACACACACACACACACACACACACACACACACACACACTCTGACTCAAGCAGACAAACACACTGACTCAAACACACACACTGACTCAAACACACAATCACACTGAATCAAACACACACAAACGCACGCACACAACATCCCAAACATTTTCTATTTTGAAACACACCTTCACACTCCCAGAAATATTCTGTTCTGAAACACACAAACACACTCCCAGAAATATTCCATCCTTATCTCTAAGATCACAGGGACAGGATATACACAGTTATCATGAGTACATAAAGTTGAAGTTGACAGGAGAACACACACACATTCAGGGATTATTCTACTTAATATGAGGATGAAGGACCAGGAGTGTAAGAATCATCAGACATTAATTATGATCTCCACTCCGTCACTGGCCTCAGAGCAGGAGGTGAAGTTGAGTGACAGGTCCATTCTCTGTCCTTTACTAGATGCTCTTAATACGTTTATCTGAACCCCATGAGTTTGGACAAAGCTGGTGAAACAGCCTTCAAAGAGAAGAGAGTCTTAAGACAAAATGGCTTCTAAGAAAAACTTGCCTTTTTCCTTGAAACTATTTTTTTTAAACATCCTGAAAGTCTTCTCTGAGGAGGCATTGCTATGTGGAATGTAAAGTAATGCCTTCATCAGCCTAGCCAGCTGACTGAAACGCTCATCTTTCCCTACAATACTCATCACAAAAGGAAAACTAGATGTTGTTTTTGGTGACTAACATTGCCATTTTCAGTTTGGCTTGCAGCACTTCGGTCTGTCCCTTAGTGATGTCATTTGATATTGCCTGAGTGCCCTTTTGATCCTCGGCAGCACGGATATTGAGACTTGACATGTTGACTAGGGTTGCCAACCGTCCCGAATTGTCTGGACGTGTAATTATGAGTGATTTTGATTTGTCCCGTTAGGGACAGCTCCAGTCCCGTATTCCAATTATAGCCTTTTTTATTTTTATCTGTTAAAAGAGAAAAATATAACAGTGTAATCTGTGCCCTGGAGACAAGCGCCTCTCAACTGCACTTGACTCCACAAGAATCTGTTAAGCCAACACGAACAGGTGAAAACTTGTAGCGAGTTAATGATTAAATTAAAGCTTGCACATTGACTACTGGTTGTTTTCATATTTCATATCAGCATTCTTTATACATGATGAACTGGTGTTAATATGTGTGAATATGAACTCATGCATATAAACTTGTTCATACGAAGTGTCACATTCACCCATTATAATTGTAGAAGTTAAATCGAGGAGACTATAACATTAGCTAGATATAGCTATCATTTCATGCAAACGGAAATCTCCCATTGAAATAGTTTAAGGCTATTATAAGCATAGCACCTAAATAGAGTATTAGCAACCAGAAATCACAACTTTAGCTGCAAAGTTATGGATCTGTATTGACAAGAGGTAAATAGCGCCCTCCTTGACCAATCTAAAACAATGTTAAAACTGTGGCCAGGCAGTGAACTGCAACCATTCTGAGTTACATAGGACGTTGAGACAGAGGCCCTGTTCGAAATGGGTTAAAATGCTGTTTAACGAATGACGTTCTGATTCGGACGGAGCCAAATTGGGCAGCCTTGGTCTAATGCTATTTTAAGAAAACATCATGAAATGTGAGAGAGACTTGTAATAATTGTCTTGAATATTACTATGAACAATACATCCAAGCACGTACAGTAGTGGTTTGCCAAAATAACACTGTAATGTATAGGTTTACGGCTAAAGAAACCTTGCGATTTCCATTATTGTTGGTCAGCTGTTGGCGCGCACGCACACATGGAAGAAAGTGTCCCTCATTTGGGGTTGAGGAAGTTGGCAACCCTAATGTTGACGGACGTCATTCTTACCCCTATGTTGAAATCAATACAAGCTTTGCAAAAAGCATGACTATTTTCAAGATGACTGTTTGATATGCATGGAAACTCCTCTGTCCAACATGACTTACATTTACAAACATAGGCTATTTCACCTTCTTCGGTGGTACATAGGCGTCGCCTCTTGCCATTTCCCCTTTCCCTTGCCGTTTCAACTTCGCGTGTCAAAATCCTACGTAGGTGTATCAATAATACCGTTTACGACTCTTTACCGTACCGACGACTTCTGCACACGCAGAGGGAGAGAACGGGAGGTGTTGTGTAGAGAGTGTGAGAGAGAAAATGGGAGGAGAAAACACTGACGCTTTATAGAGGAAGTTTAGCTCAGTGACAGACGGCACCCTGATCATGGAATTTGTATAAAAAATAGAACATCAGATCACTTGTCCATATTTGCAGCTGAAATGATGGCAATTATAATTGCGTTACAGTGGATAGAAGAAATCAGGCCCCCTAAGGCAGTTGTTTGTTCTGACTCTCTATCATCTCTCACATCCATTCAAAGTGGAGAATCATCATGTAGACAGGACTTATTAAATGAAATTAACAGCATCATTTTTAAAACCAATGAACAGGGAATATCAATTCAGTTTGTGTGGGTCCCTGCCCATAAAGGAATAGATGGAAACGAGAAAGCCGATAAGCTGGCAAAAGAGGCAACAAAAGAAGAGGTTATTCAGTTAAATGTTCCACTCAGTAAGTCAGAAATCAAGGTACTCATTCAACAAAAAATTAAAATCATATGGCAAACAGAATGGGATAAGGAGGTAAAGGGTAGACACCTGTACAAAATTCAAAAAGATATTTCAAATAGTAAATCTAGCTACTCGAACAGACAGGAGGAGGTTTGGTTTACAAGGATGAGAATAGGCCATACTGGTTTAAATAGCAACTTGCAGACGATACTTAAACATCCATCCGGAAAATGTGATATTTGTGCAGTCACAGAAGATGTTGAACATGTTCTTTTATGGTGTTCAAAATTCTCCAGACAAAGAGAAAAAGTAAAGAGGGAAGTGGAGAAAGTGAAAAAGGTTTTTTCATTAGACACCTTATTAGGTCAGCCTAGGTCAGAAAATATAACCAGTGCTTTGATTATTTTCATTAAAGAAACGAAATTAGCAGATAGGATTTAAGTTTGTTGTTTTCTGTTGTTTTTCCTTTATTATTATTATTATTACTATATATATATATGTATATATATATAATTTTATTTATTTATTTATTATTTTTTTTTTTTTTCCCTTTTATCCACATTCTCGACAATTGACAGCCAACATTCATTACAGAAGCAAATTAGTAAATAGGATTTAAGTTTGTTGTTTTCTGTTGTTTTCCCTTTATTATTATTATTTTTGATATCCAATTGATCGCACCTCAAGTCCAGTAGATGGCGGTAGTGCACATTGCTTGCAAACTGCCAATAAACAATACAGAAGAAGAAGAAGAAGAAGTGACAGACGGCAGCTTTGTTCCACGTTACAACTCTACAAATGTTCTAGCAGGTGAGAAAACACTCAAACTGGACATAATTTATTTTTAAAATACGTTGAAGAGGTTATCGTGCTGGCATGCATCGGTAAAAACTACAAGAGGACTCAGAAACGGTCTGGATTTTTCAAACTCGTGAAAGTGAAAGTAAAGTTTGGGAGGAAAACAACGAGAGGCAAGGTTAAAACAAATTTCAATTTTTTCTTGGAAAATGGCTTCGAAGCTAGAGGAGGATTTATCCTGTCCTGTGTGCACTGACATCTTTAACGACCCAGTTGTTCTGTCATGTAGTCACAGCTTTTGTAAAGCCTGTCTGCAGCAGTACTGGGGAACCAAAGGATCTAGAGAATGTCCGGTCTGCAGGAGGTTATCAAAAGCGAAGCCACCAACCAACCTTGCATTAAAAAACCTCTGTGAGACATTTTTACTGGAGAAAGGTCAGAGAGGAGCACTCTGTAGTCTCCATGGCGACCAACTCAAGCTGTTTTGTCATGATGATCAGCAGCTTGTGTGTTACTCGTGTCGAGACTCAAAACTCCACAGGAATCACCAGTTCAGTCCCATTGATGAAGCAACAGTTGACCTCAAGGTAAGTTTGATAACCACAAGATTTTGTATTGGATAATTAACAACAAGCTATAACCCGATATTTAGTCCCTTCATTTTTAACAATGATTTGGTTATCACAGTATTCAAACTCCCTGTAGTTGCTGTTATTACTGTAACTCAACACTAGGTGGCAGAACCATTTCACTCATCTGCGCCCTCAAGAAGGCCATCCAAATGTGTTCACAAAACATCAATTGAAATGCATCCATTTGTTGTTTTAGTGGTGACAATCCATGTTCTGCCAAAGTCGTATTTGAAAATCTGACTGGCTATTGCTGTAGTCAAGAGGCTTACTGACATGGGATATGTCTTTATTATTTTCACATTCAGGACTTTCCATAAATATGCCAGCAAATGTTGGAATAGTCACCAAGACATCTGAGGGGCGTCACATATAGTTTTGTATGTAAATGACAGCTGTATTATTCTCTCTCTCTCTCTCTCTCTCTCTCTCTCTCTCTCTCTCTCTCTCTCTCTCTCTCTCTCTCTCTCTCTCTCTTTCAGGAGAAGCTCAAGGTCAAATTGGATCCCTTAAAGGAAAAGCTAAAGGCTTTTGAAAAAGTAAAACTCACCTATGATGAAACAGCAAAATACATTAAGGTGAGAGTCAGGACTCAAGCATGAATAGAATATCTACAGACGTTGAAAGAAGCTTTTATGGTGTGTGTTAATCCAGAGGAATTTCCTAGTAGACACTTTCTCTGTTATTGACCTTATTCCAGACTCAGGCCCAGCACACAGAGAAGATGATCAAGGAGGAGTTTGAGAAGCTTCACCAGTTTCTACGAGATGAAGAGGCAGCCAGGATAGCTGCACTGAGGGAGGAAGAGGAGCAGAAGAAGGAGAAGTTTGAGAAGATAAGCAGAGGTATCTCATCTCTTTCAGACACAATCAGAGCCATAGAAGAGAAGGTGGGAGCTGATGACATCACATTTCTACAAGTAAGAACCATCTACTGCCCTATCATAGTGTTGGTGTGTGTGTGGGTGGGTGTGTGAGTGTGTGTGTGTGTGTGTTTGTGTATGTGTGTGTGTGTATGTGTGTGTATGTGTACGTGTCTGTGTTTGTGTCTAGGTGTGTGTGTGTGTACGTGTGTGTGTTTGTGTGTGTGTGTGTGTGTGTGTGTGTGTCTGTGTGTTTGTGTATGTGTGTGTGTGTATGTGTACGTGTCTGTGTCTGTCTATGTGTGTGTGTGTGTGTCTGTGTGTGTGTGTGTGTGTGTGTGTGTGTTTGTGTGTGTGTGTGCGTGTGTGTTGTTTAAAAAGCATGGGCAGCTCAACCACAAATAGGTCCATTTGTAAATAAAGGTTTTTTATGAGACATTTTCGTACCAATCATGTTTTCTCCTTCATCAATTCACAGAACTACAAGAGCACAGTGGAAAGGTGAGTGATCTGCCTCCTGTCTCTCTCTTCTCTGTGGTTCTGAACCCAAACCCACAGCAGCACTGACTTCTGCATGTTATTCCAGAGCCCAGTACACACTGCAGGATCCAGAGAGGGTTTCAGGAGCTCTGATCAATGTGGCAAAACACCTGGGCAACCTGAAGTTCAGAGTCTGGGAGAAGATGCAGGAGATTGTTCAATACAGTAAGTGTATATTTCTAGCCTGACGATGTCATACTCATAATTCTAGTCAGAATATGAGTCTGATACTGCTCCATTGAGCTGTGATTATGGGGCGTGTTTCAACGAACCAGGAAAGAAAATGCCTCTTCGCTCAATTGGATAGCTAGAACCATTCTGAGCAACGTAGTATGACCATCTGATACATTAAACTTTTACCGGATCTCGTAGGAAGGACGGCAAAAATATCTTTTCGATCGACAAATGCCTTAATCGCGTTTCTCTGTTCATCTTTCAAAATGAATGCGCTGTCAATATCTGTGAGATATGCATGCTCACGCTATACTCATTAGCAGCGAGGCTAGCTAGCTACTATGTGTTTCAATAGATTTTTGGTCTAAGTGTTAGCAATAACCTAACAATAATGGTCTAGAGAGCTTCAGTTAAGACATACAATACTCTGCAACCTTCGTGTTGCACATACACAACTAACCGAGTCAATGTAGTCATAAAAAGTCGTGTAGATAGCTTAATTCACATAACATATTTCCCACTAACAGCTCCCGAGATTTTGAATCTACCGTTAAATCAACTTAAGCCATCTGTCCATCATCGTATAAAGCCCGCCCTGACAATTTGATTGGCTGGATCCGTTTCGGATCTGCGCTAATTTTTCCCCAATGGAGCAGTGCCAGACCGAACTTCCAGACAAAACATTTTGTGGGCGGGGTTCGGTCTGGTATCCAGGCTAGTATATTTCCATTTCAGACTCAAAACACACACACAAACACATAGAGACAGGCAGAAGTATGGAAGATGTATTGTCTCACCCTACTGTTTTGAAGACTTCATATAGGACTGTGTTGAAGACATTTCTTTTTGGGAAGGATAAGAATTATTTTTCCGTTCTGACAGGGTTGCTAAGAGTTTTCTTTTCCTCAGGTCAATCTTTTGAAACGTTGAAATATGCTCTACAGTTTTCACTCCGAGAGTAATTAAGTGATCTCATTAGGGTTTGTAAAGAAACAATAAAAGAAGAGTTGATTTTAATGTGCAGCCCACCCTGTTTGTGTTATCCCATAGTGTAGTGTATGAGCCATTACATTGGTGGGAGGGCTACACGCAATAAAGCCGTTAGACGTCGGAGCTGTTTTCAGAAAAAGGCCCCAAATAGCCCAAGCAGAGCAATAGCCTGAATAGAATCCTTGATAGGGTTTGATAGAGAAAGGCCTGAGATAAAGCTTAGCCCCAATAGAGCAGAGAGAGAGAGGAAGGGATAGGAAGAGAGAGAGAAAGGGAAGTAGAGGGAGGGAGAGAGGAAGAGAGAGAGACAGAGAGAGATAGAAGAGAGAGAGAGAGGGAGAGAGAGAAGGAAGTAGAGGGAGTGAGTGAGAGAGAGATGACGAGAGAAGAGATAGCGAGAGGGAGAGGAGAGAGACATGGGGGGAGAGAGAGAGGGGCAGAGAGAAGACCTATGAAGTATGTAGACCTAAGACTAGGGTTGGGTACCGAGAACCGGTACCAATATGGCACCGGGACTATACAACCGATACCTACCCGGACCGAAATGTCACGCAGATTTCGGTGCTTCCTTTCGGTGCCTGAGCCGATTGAAATGAATAACATCAACAATTCATGCAGCTAAATGAACAAACCGGACCGAAATGTCACGCAGATTACGATGCTTCCTTTCAATGCCTGAGCTGATTGGAATGAGGAACCGCAACAAATCATGCAGTTAAATGAACATAACGTACGTAAAATGTTGTCTTATAAACAGGAATGATTTCAGGCTGCAACATGAAACACGGAGGCTGGTTCCAAAACAGTAGAAAACTAGCTAGCAGTAACGTGAGTGGCGTATGTATGATCTGTATGAATTATCTTTTTTTTTGTTGCCATGCATATTTCGTGGGTCACATTTAAAACTGCCCCATCTCCCAATGTTAACTTTGTCCTCTTTTTTTTTTAAAGTATCGGTTCAGGCACCGTTTAGGCACCGGTATCGTTTTAAAAGTATCGGTTATGTACCGGTATCGGAAAAAACCCAAACGATACCCATCCCTACCTAAGACAGGTCTTCTTCCCCAAAATTGAAAACAAAATTGCAAATTTTAGGAATTTCACCGATGACGACAAAATTATAATACTCCTTGGGGAAGGGCCATCAGCGGCTCTAGCAGCACAATATGTGTCAAAATGTGACAGCATGAGGGTATCTATGTGTTAACTCACATCTATGTTCAACTCACACACATACCTCCACACACTCACCCACAGAAACCCACCCTACACACACACACACACACACACACACACACACACACACATAAGGTCACTCTATCTATATGTTTGTATGTTGTAATATCTTTTTAAATTACATATATGTTTTGTATTGAGCTTTGGCAATATTGTCTAAATGACATTCATGCTAATTAAGCAATCTTGAACTTGAACTTGAGAGAGAGGGAGGGACAGAGAGACGGAGGGCATGCACACATACGCACGTACACACACACACACACACATACTGTATATACACACACAACACACACATATGCACAAGCACAGACACACACACACACACACACACACACACAGACATACAAACACACACACATATACACACATCTCTCCTACTTTAGGTCTCATTTCATAGCATTTCAGCATCTACTCTCTTGAGACCATACACACACACACCGAACGCACAGACACACACACACATATGCACACACACACACAAACACACATATAAGCACAAACACAAATACACGTACACATACAAATACACATAGACATACACATACACACACACATACACATACAGTACACACACACACACACACACATCTCCCCCAATAGAGTTCATATTGCTTATTTCATAAGGCCAGCAGGTACACACACACACAATGAATCTTTGATGCTTTTAAAGCACACCAATTGCATTACCAATTAATAATACGCTACAAAATACACGTGTCTGAATTAACATGACTTCCAGCATAAGCCCGCCCACTTCTGGACTTTTATCTGTATCCAGACACAAACCCAGATAATTTTGTTGGTTTAACAGATACAAATACAGATACAGGTATTGACCTCTAGTTTGTCTATGTGTATGTATCTCTTTTTGTGTGCTCTTTCCACCTAAACCATTTGTTTTTCTCACTCTGCAGCTCCTGTGACTCTGGATCCCAACACTGCAAACCGATATCTCATCCTGTCTGAGGATCTGACCAGTGTGAGACGTGGTGATGAGGAGCAGCAGCTTCCTGATAACCTAGAGAGATTTGATAAGTATGCCGACATCCTGGGCTCTGAGGGCTTTAACTCAGGGACTCACTGCTGGGATGTGGAGGTTGGAGAGAACACAAACTGGGAGGTGGGTGTGATCACAGAGTCTCTCCAGAGGAAGGGAGACTATGACTCCATGAGTGGACTGTGGTCTGTGTATTATAAAGATGGTAAATATGGAGCATGTTCTACACCACAGCCCTCCACTCTCCTCACAGTGAAGCAGAAACTCCAGAGGATCAGAGTGCAGCTGGACTGGGACAGAGGAGAGCTGTCATTCTCTGACCCTGATAATAACACACACCTACACACTCTCACACACACTTTCACTGAAAGAGTGTTTCCATACTTTGCTATTGGCTGTGATCTCTCTCCTCTGAGGATGTTCCCAGTGAAGGCTTCAGTGACAGTAGAGCAGCACAGCAAGAGATGATGTCACTTCCTTTTGCACTCTGACTAATTGGTTGTTTTGTAAGTTGCCTTAAGAAAATCCCACAGGTGTCACGTGATCTGAATTCTGTAAATATTACAAATTGAAGGGAAAAACATCTTTGACAAGAATGGAATTAAAATTCCTAAACAAGTTACTTGTTACTTAAGTACGCTGAGGTTGGCTAAAATTCTCGATCCTTCAGTTTACATACAATCGATTAAATCCCATTGAGGTACTGAAACAGTGGAGCAGCTCAGCTTCAGCTTCATTAGTCTGATCAGACTCTGAGGTCCTGAAACAGTGGAGCAGCTCAGCTTCAGCTTCATTAGTCTGATCAGACTCTGAGGTCCTGAAACAGTGG
>NC_137924.1:4859845-4894845 GCF_963457725.1 Sprattus sprattus | reverse complement strand
TTGGTGAGCTCCTGAGTGAGTGAGTGGAGCGCGTTGAGTGTGAGTGCGACAGGTTTGCCGTCTGTGGCGTTCTAACTCTTCTTACTTTGTTTGCGTGTTTGTATTGTGTCTATTTGTGTATATATGCTTTAGTTTTGACCATTAGGTGGTCTACTTATTTTGTGTCTTTGGCTGTTTTTCCCGGAGGTGCTGACCGGCTTACCGGTGCGTGGTACCTCGGGGAACAATGGACTTTGAATATTTAACCCGCCGACATGGCGTTAAAATTGAATCTTTAAAGTTTAGCATTGAGGATGTAAGTCTAGCTATGGGGAAGATAGTAGGCTACGAAAATGTAGTTTCTGCTTCGAAAATGAACCAGGCAATTGTTTTATTTTTGAGCTCAATCGATAAGGCCCACGAGGTCACTAAACATGGCATTACTATTGGGGGCGAATTTACGCCCGTTCTTCCTCTCAGTAGTCCTGTGAGGAAAATCACACTGTCTAATGTCCCTCCCTTTATTAAAGACGAGGTTATTGCACGCG
This sequence comes from Sprattus sprattus, assembly GCF_963457725.1. Lineage (NCBI taxonomy): Eukaryota > Metazoa > Chordata > Actinopteri > Clupeiformes > Clupeidae > Sprattus > Sprattus sprattus. Next base: position 4,894,318 of record NC_137924.1, on the reverse strand, counting down.
AGTTATCTCGCTTTGGAAAGGTAGTTTCCCCTATTAGGAAAATGTACCTGGGGTGCAAGTCATCCCTGGTTAAGCACATGGTGTCTTTTAGAAGACAGGTTTACATGGTCCTGAAAAATGGACAGGCTGACCTCGAACTTAGTTTCAAGTTTAAAGTAGAGGGTTTTGATTATGTGGTGTTTGCTACGTCAACTTCGATGATGAAGTGTTACAGGTGTGGGGGATTAGGGCACCTGGCGAGAGCCTGTCCGGAAAAAGGGGAGGAAACTGCAGGAACCCCTGCTGACTCTCCCGCTTCGGATCCACCTGCACCTGATTGCCTTTTGACCGACGTCCCTTTGGCTGGCCCTGTCGTGTCGGACCGCCCAGCGCCTCCGGCTGGTGAGCCGGCGGCGGGTGGGTCTGTTGCGGCGGAGCCTGTCGTTACGGAACCTGTGGTGTATGACCGGCCTTTGAAGGAGGCTGCTGTGACAGTTGGCGAGGTGGCTGAGCTCTTTTCCCTTGACTCAGTCACAGAACTTTCTGGTCCTCGCGAGGAAAAGACTGGTATATCAGTGTCGGATGTGGTAGCAGCGATGGAAACGGAGAGACGTTTCAAAGAACCAGCTTTGAAGAGGAAATTGGTGGATCAGGCAGAGGTTAACAGTGATGAAAATAAAGATGAGTCTGTGGGGTCTGACGGGTCAGTGGTGAGTTTTCCAGTGTATTACAAAGCGACGGAGATCCGTCGCTTTCTGCATAACACCAAAGGTGAAAAAAACGTTGACATTGGTTTTTTTTTTCCAAAGCGGTCTCGGTTGATTAATGATGTTGCCTGTTATATAAGAGAGGGTGCCTTTGATGAGGAGGAGGTTGCACGCCTCCGCATGTATTTAACTGCAAAAGGAGTGGTCAAATGAAATGTTGTTAAATTCAGAATTAGTATTGATTTTCCTTTCTGTTGTGCTTGTGTTGTTTTCTTTACTGTGGTGTGTGTATAGGTGGTGGTGAAAGGATCTGTTTGGTAACTTTGTAACTGTTGCACAATAAAAAGTTTGTTCAAAATCAAAAAATCTCTCTCTCTCTCTCTCTCTCTCTCTCTCTCTCTCATCTCTCTCTCTCTCTCTCTCTCTCTCTCTCTCTCTCTCTCTCTCTCTCTCTCTCTCTCTCTCTCTCTCTCTCTCTCTCTCTCTCTCTCTCTCTCTCTCTCTCTCTCTCTCTCTCTCTCTCTCTCTCTCTCTCTCTCTCTCTCTCTCTCTCTCGTCCAGGAAGAGCTCAAGGTAAAAGTGGATCCCTTAAAGGAAAAGCTAAAGGCTTTTGAAAAAGTTAAACTCACCTATGATGAAACAGCAAAGCATATTGAGGTGAGACTCAGGATTTAATCATGAATAGTATATCTACAGATGTTGGAAGAAGCTTTCATAGAGTGTGTTAATCCAGAGGAATTCCCTAGTAGACACTTTCTCTGTTATTGACCTTATTCTAGACTCAGGCTCGGCACACAGAGAAGATGATCAAGGAGGAGTTTGAGAGGTTTCATCAGTTTCTACAAGATGAAGAAGTAGCCAGGTTAGCTGCACTGTGGGAGGAAGAGGAGCAGAAGAGTCAAATGATGAAGGAGAAGATTGAGAAGATGGGAAGAGAGATCTCATCTCTTTCAGACACCATCAGAGCCATAGAAGAGAAGGTGGGAGCTGATGAAATCACATTTCTACAAGTAAGAACCATTTACAGTCCTTATCATAGTGTGTGTGTGTGTGTGTGTGTGTGTGTGTGTGTGTGTGTGTGTGTCTTTGGTGTGAAAGGTGTGATTGCTGGTTTAAATGATGAAATATGTGTTTTAACTGTGTTGATGTAACCCAAAAAACGGGGGGGCAATTTTTCTGATAATGATTAAGGTGACCCATTCTGTAGGTACATTAAGCAAGACAGTTGTATCAATTTGTTGTTAGCTGATTTACTATTAAAGCAATACCTTTTTGTCCACAAAATGGCAGCACACAACAGAAATATATTTCCCCTCTAGCTATACAAGTTACAGGTGGAAAACTATGGGAGAAAGTTGCAACCAGGAGCCTTCATATCAATCATGATGTGGCTCCACAATAAATGACCCCACTTATTCTTTCTTCACATGTTGTAAAATAGCTTAACAGGACACAGGATGGGTCCAGTGACTGTCAGGGTCGGTGAGTTCAGATAAAGGTAGCAAACTCAGAAGCAGACTCAGGAACAGATGGAAGGTTTAGGTGTTCTTTTAATATACACAGTCAGGCAAGACACCCAGTTGGCAACAGAAAAATACAATAAAAAGATCAGAGCAGAGGTACAGGCAGGGTTCAGGCAAAAATCCAAAACAGGCAGATAGATCGGAACAGGTAAGTAGAGAGAATAAAGGCAACTATACAAAGTGGCTTGGCTTGAATCCCGTGACTTGAAAAAAAGAGGTTGGCAACAGATTGGCAGACAGAGCAAAGGTTGCAAAAACGTTACGCAAGATTCAAAGTCGTGAAACAGGCTTGGGTCAAGAACAGGCCTGGGTTAAAGACAGCCAAAATCCAGAAAAAGCAAACCAACAAGAATATGGAAACTGACGTGATTCTCTGGCGGTGACTGTCAGTCTGGCTGTGGCTGACGAGGAAAGTGGAGTCAGGTGTGGTGGAGCAGGCACAGGTGATTGGATGCCTTGCTTGTCAGTCAGCCAGGAGACAGGACGGAGAGAAGACCTGGCACGGAGCACACAGAACCACACTGGCATGCCAGATCACTGACTAGGGAGGGTCTGTACCAGGCCAGGCTGTGACAGTAACAACATAAAGAAGGGGGAAACAATATTTGTAAGTCAAAACAAACAATATGTATAAGTCAAAACCAACAATATATATTGACAGATCTTGAAAGTATTGGCTTACAAAAGTAAAATAAGACAGTGTAAAACATTCACACTGTGAAACCTATACCACACAATTTTACACACTGGATGAGCAGGTTTAGGATGTGCTGGTTTTTGCTCACCTCATCGTTGTGGCGGTGCACTGCTTGCCTGTATCCCTCATCCAGTTGAGTGGCAATGTTCACCCTCCCAACAGCAGATAACGTAGGACAGCTGTCCATGTGGAGCTCCGACTGCTCATGTTTCTACATCGTTTCCTACAGATGGTGCATGTCTGTAACTCCAGTAGTAGTAGACAGATGGTGCATGTCTGTAACTCCAGTAGTTGATAGATGGTGCATGTCTGTAACTCCAGTAGTTGACAGATGGTGCATGTCTGTAACTCCAGTAGTAGACAGATGGTGCATGTCTGTAACTCCAGTAGTTGACAGATGGTGCATGTCTGTAACTCCAGTAGTTGACAGATGGTGCATGTCTGTAACTCCAGTAGTAGTTGACAGATGGTGCATGTCTGTAACTCCAGTAGTAGTTGACAGATGGTGCATGTCTGTAACTCCAGTAGTAGTTGACAGATGGTGCATGTCTGTAACTCCAGTAGTAGACAGATGGTGCATGTCTGTAACTCCAGTAGTAGACAGATGGTGTACTTATGTAACTCCAGCAGTGTCCATGCAGTGCTGTCTACCATGCTGCCTTCGGGACGCAAAAGTAGTCAGGGATATTAAAAGACCACGTGAGCCACTTCACAGCCTGCTAGCCATGATTTTCTTTTGTACCAATTCTCGGAATACCTTGGGTGTAGGATCCCCCCCCTAAAAAAAACTGTTGAATGGATACATATGGTTGAGGAGGTCCGAATTGTTTTGTTGCCAATTTATCTTGATTAGTTCGCCAATTAAAAGGAGTTTCTTTCAAAGAGAGTATTGAGTTGTTGCACTGAACACTAGCCATCTCGACAGGATGTGATCTGATCGAAGACCCTTTGAAACACGAGTTGAGCCTGATTGGACAATGACCTTCAGAGGCAGAATAAATACTCTTTGTCCTGTCTGGCAGTGCGTCGCTCAAAATCGCCCTTATGGATAAACCGTCCATGCGGTTTCCACCACACCATTCACACAAACACACACACACACCCACCCACACACACACACACACACACACATACACACATACACACATACACACATACACAAACACACACACACACACACACACAGGGGTAGGTAGGGGTAGAGTAGAAAGCGCATTAGTAAATAAAGGTTTGTTATGCAACTTTTTCATACCAATCATATTAAAATAATTATTTTCCTTCATCATTTCACAGAACTACAAGAGCACAGTTGAAAGGTGAGTGATCTGCCTCCTGTCTCTCTTATTTGTGGTTCTGAACCCAAACCCACAGCAGCACTGACTCCTGAATGTTATTCCAGAGCCCAGTGCACACTGCAGGATCCAGAGAGGGTTTCAGGAGCTCTGATCAATGTGGCAAAACACCTGGACAACCTGAAGTTCAAAGTCTGGGAGAAGATGCAGAAGATTGTTCAATACAGTGAGTACTGTCTGAAACATACACCGACACCGACACCGACGACGACACAGACACAAGGGAAGGGAGGCTTCTAACGCCCCCTAAAGGGTATAATCAAGGAATCCTAAAGACCACAATCCCGGTTGGACTGGAACATTCTAGGGTTGTTCATTTGTAGTCGTATCTTACAGGCTACAAAACGGATATCGATACGTAACGGTTATTTTTTACATCCCTAATGCCTAGTTTATTTCTAACAAGAACTTAAACATGACAGAACAGCGCAACTGAAAAGCCAAAAATTCATCCAGTGTCTTAGATGCAAACTTCATCTGCAACGTCCGATCACTGGAGGGCTCAGGCAATGCATCTTCGGGCTCAGAGGCTACTTCACTTGAAGCGCAGCTGCTGAATGGCTGACGAATCCAGTCATATTTTGCCGAATTCTCTGAGGGAAAGTATTGGTGGAATTTTTGGAGGTGACTGATTATTGAGGATTTAGGTGAAGTGTCAGTAATGGCAATAGAAATATCCACTCTCTATACGGGCTGCCCAACGCTGCAGCTTTTACACAAAAGCATTGACTTTGTCTGACAGGGATAAGATGTTACTGTCGGGGACTTGCAGTGATATATTTAGTGAGTGTAATTTGTCAAATATACCCGACAGGTATGCAAGACATGCGATCCATGTTGAGTTGGCAAGATGATGCGCCAAAGTGGAGTGTGTGTGCACCTCATCTCTCAGCTCGAATAGGGGTGTAAGAACCTTTCCTCTTGAAAGCCACCTAACCTCTGAATGGAACAGAAGTGATTCATGAGTAGATCCAATCTCTTGGCATGGAATGGCAAAGAGTCTGGTGTTTAGGGGTGTGACTTGATGTGATTGACTATTTTCACTGTATATTTGCAAACGTATTGATATTATTATCAATACTATGTTCGTTGCCCAGAAAAGTGAAAAATAAATTCCAAGTTACCCAATTCCCTCAAGTTGCTGTCATTAAATTGGCCGAAGTGGCAGTCAGAAACACTCTGTGAATCCTGACTTACAGAAAAAGAGCTGGCAGTGTTCTGATACGGTAAGCTACTAAATACTCCAGGAAATAATAAAACCTCCTATCACTATTTTGTTTGGTCTCAGCATTGATATTTTGACCCTTTTGTGCTTTGTAGATAGGAATAAGCCACCTTAAATGAAGTTTTTTTCCACCCAGTGAGGAAGCAGCTATCAAGAAGCCCAGGTCGTTGTTAGTTAGCTAGTAGGAACACTACCCACACAGTGTGAACCTAGCCTAGCCTTACTTCGCCACCCATTCCTCAATGGGACCATGTTTTGAAAGTTGTTAGTGTGTAGAGCATGTACCTTTTGCTTGTATCAAATCTATCCCTAGCGTCTGCAATATTTCGAACAGTGCGTTAGCAGCAGCTGGTCTTGTTGTAGCTAAAAGGATGAAGCTATCCTACCCATATAATTGGACCATGCTAGTTAAGCCTAGAACCAGCAGGCTAGCTACTCAAAAGTTATATTACTGGTAATAAGTAGGCCTATATGATCCCTTGGCTAGTTATAAGGCTATCTCAATTCCCTGTAATCTCTCAACCAGCCAGTTTGGTGGTGAGTTGATATTGTTTTAGTTTGATGCCCTGTTTTTCACGCTTTTTTTCCAATTAGGTATTTTAGGGCGTCAGTGGCCGACAGCCATTATAAAAAGGCTTCCTCATTGCCTAACAAGAGAGCATGCCTGAGATCGCCATTTCGGAGGACACAAACATTTTTGGACTTAGCTTTTCATGGACATTCGGGCCTTTGGCCGACCTGATTCCACTGGAACATCGTGCAGCCTCACCGTGCTGCCTGGCCTCAGCTTTTGCGGACTTTTGTGTTGCAGTTTGTGTCTGCCTTAACGGCATTGGCGCCTGTGGTACACCTGTGGTCTCTTTTTGAGTTTATGAAACACAGGATAAGATGTAGATTTCCTTTGTGCATGCACATAAATAAGAGTGTCGTCTTGGTGATGAATGGTGGATGCAAGGGAGCTAGGGTTGTATTACGGGACGCATCATCAGTAGTGTTCCCTTGGTTCATTGGAGTGTTTCGGCCTTGACACTAGACACCCTCGCCAAGGTGGCCAGCTACAGGGTGATCAGACCTGACTCTGCACGAAAAGCAAGATTATCGGGCCCGTAAACGCTGTGATACAGCCGCAAATGATAAGCATTCCTGGTTGATATCGGACATTCCCCCGAAAAAGGAGCAGTTAATGGAGTTGGCCACTCATTACAGTGTTGCTTTGTCGTATGAGTGTAAACGTAGGAGATGTAGTATCTTGTGTGCGTTAGGGTTAGTTGAAAAGTGGACTATTCCAAAACCGCCTGAGGAGCACTCTGATTCAGATGGGAAACCGACAGCGGCTCCAAAAGAGTCTGGAGCTAGGTCAAAAGAACCTAAAACTCCAACGCCTTCTGTTCATAGTAGTCAAGACCATGAATACCAAATGCAGCAGCTTATAAATCAGAGGGAGGAATTGGCCTTTCGAAGGAGGAGTTAAAACTGCAGGCCCATGAACAAGAGCTTTCATCGCAGGTGGAAATTGCGAAGGTACAGATGGAGGCAAAAAGAGAGGGTGTGGAAGTCCGGATCTCTCTGCATCAGTCATTTAACGTTGCCGCTAACATTAAGTCGGTCCCTCCGTTTCCGTTTAATAAACGGGACATTGACTATTATTTTGTCCATTTTCAGTGTGTTGCTACTAGCCTGGGTTGGCCTAAGCCTGTGTGGACCCTGCTACTGCAGTGTGTTCTGATAGGTAAATCACAACAGGTATATTCGTCGCTGTCTTTTGAACAGAGTGCCGATTATGAGATTGTTAAAGCTGCTATTCTGCGAACTCATGAACTTGTGCCTGAAGCCTACAGATTGCGCTTTCGTCGCTCTCGCAAGACTGAGTAGCAAACATTTGTTGAATTCGCTCGTGAGAAAAAGGTGCTTCTGACTCGATGGTGTGCTGCCCAGTGCAGAGTGACACATATTTCGAGCGACAGCTAATTCTAGTTGAAGAGTTTAAAGACTGTCTTCCTGACACCGTTGCCATGTATATAAACAAACAGAAGGCTGCGACTATTAACAGAGCCGCTGTTTAGCTGACTCATTAAGTTGGCATACGCAAAAACCATGGAGGGATGAGTCGTTGAGTAACTCGACCGTGCCTTATGATAGTTATGAGCGTACCGGCAAAGCTCAGAGTCAGTCAGCTATCCCTGAGGTTGAGTGTTTCTACTGTAAACAACCTGGCCACAACATAGCAGATTGTCAAGTGCTTAAAAGGAAAAACGCTAAGGGTGCCTCCGTTGGCTTAATTGTAACGGAAAATAAGCCACTTCCAGGTTTACGTGTTTGCAATGGGTGCAATCAATTAGATCTGTGTAAAACGTTTGTGCGTAATGGCCATGTTTCACTTCCAGGTAGTAACACACTGATCCTCATCAGGATTCTAAGAGATATAGGCGCTAGCCAATCCATGATTCGAGGGATATTGCCCTTGTCAAATTTAGTGTCCAGTCATGTCTTGGTAGGAGTACGCCCATCTCTGCCAGTTTCAGGTATTGATTTCTTACTCGGCAACGATATTGGAGGAGGTGATATTTGGGAAAAATCGGGGAATCCACCCAAAGTTGTTTCTGTGCCACTGTTCCGGAATTTGGATGAGTTGGGGAAAAGATTACCCAGTGTTCCAACGTTCCTGTGCTGTTAACCGTTAAATGTCACAGCAACTGGATGCACGAAAATTCGCTCCTGCCCTAGGCAGTAGGAGAAGAAAAAGAAAAAAGAAAAATATTGAATTTAGGACTGAGAAACGTGAAAACTATTTATCATTTGTGATGTATATAGGGGCACTTTGTGGTGGTTTGTGGTGAAATTGTGGGAATTGGATCCTCATTGCCTCACGAGAGAGCACCCCTGAGATCGCCATTTCGGATGACGCAAACATTTTTGGACTTTTCGTGGACATTCGGGCCTTTGGCTAACCTGTCTGCCGGGCAGTGTCCCTACCAATGCTGAGACCAGACCTACGCCCTTGTCCCCTAGTGTAGTGTATGAGCCATATCACTGCTAGTAAGGCTACAAGCAATAGAGCCATTAGACGTTAGCACTGCTTTCAGAAAAAGGCCCCAAATAGCCCAAGTAGAGCCTGAATAGAATCCTTGATAGAGCCGTATCCAGAGAAAGACAAAGACACAGACAACGACTCAGACACACAACTCACCTACTTGAGCTCATAGCGTCTCTGCTTCTGCTCTCACACACACACACACACACACACAGCATAGATCCCCAAAATAACTGTATGACTGGTTGAATAATGAGTGACAATCGCCACAGTACAGAATGTCAATGTCCAATGATATGTAAGGGTTTATTGCACACACACACGTAAGACTTGATTGGCAGGATGATAAGTAATGAATGCTACAAATATTCGTGTAAAGGACTTCTAACATACATAAATCCGTTAATGACTGATTTGTCCGTGATCGTTAATTTGTTTTCTGAAATGTAAATTTGTTTCGGGACTTAATGTGTTGTGGTCAGTTATTTAGTTTTATGATATGTAAAAATGTTTTCCAAAATGTAAATTTGTCTCAAGCTTTGTTAAAGTGTTTCAGATGTTGTAATATTGGTTTGCACCTCTCGGCCACCGTAATATATAGAAGGGGGCGCAAAAAACTCTGAGGGGCGCCCTAGGCAACCGCCTACGTCGCCTGTAAGAAACACCAGCCCTGCACACACACACTCATAGCGTTTCTGCTTCTTCTCTCATAAGACCAGCAGGCACACACACGCACACACACACACACACACACACACACTCACTCACTTGCCTACACCCACACACACACAAACACAGGAATCAGTGTATCTATGTGATGCTTTGAAAACACACCAATCACATGACCAACTAATATTAGCCTAAAAAATACAACCTGTGCCTGATTGAACATGACTTCCAGCAAAAGCCACGCCCACTTCTGGCCCACTTCTGGCCCACTTCTGGCCTTATATTTGTATCCAGATACAAAGACAGATCATTTTGATGGTTTAATAGATACAAATACAGATACAGATAATCAACTCTAGTTTCTATATGTGTATGTATCTCCACCTAAACCATTTGTGTTTCTCACTCTGCAGCTCCTGTGACTCTGGATCCCAACACTGCACACCCACAACTCATCCTGTCTGAGGATCTGACCAGTGTGAGACGTGGTGAGATACAGCAGCTTCCTGATAACCCAGAGAGATTTGATAAGTATCACTGTATCCTGGGCTCTGAGGGCTTTAACTCAGGGACTCACTGCTGGGATGTGGAGGTTGGAGAGAACACATGGTGGAATGTGGGTGTGATGACAGAGTCTGTCCAGAGGAAGGGAGACTTTACCTCCATGAGTGGACATTGGTGTGTGTGTTATGAAGATGGTATATATGGAGCAGGTTCTTCACCACAGCCCCCCACTATCCTCATAGTGAAGAAGAAACTCCAGAAGATCAGAGTTCAGCTGAACTGGGAGAGAGGAAAGCTGTCATTCTCTGACCCTGATAATAACAAACACCTACACACTCTCACACACACTTTCACTGAGAGAGTGTTTCCATACTTCCATATCGGTATGATCTCTCCTTTGAAAATCTTACCAGTGAAGGCCTCAGTAAGGGTAGAGCAGTTCAGATAGAGCTGTAATTTTCCCTTTATCAGGTTAATGATGAATTGCTATGTCCCCATTTATTATGAATTATGAATGAATATGGTTAGTTGCTTTAAGAATATCCAGAGGTGTCACATGATCTGCTAATATTCCAAAATGAAGGACATACTGTATGTCCTTGACAGAAATGTATTCAAAATTATATTCCAAAACAAAATAGTCCTTTGATGTAATGTAGCCATGATTTTAAGTTGTCCACAATCTGTTGAATAACTGAGGTCCATGAGACGGTGGATCAGAACAGTTTGAGCTTCAGTCTGATCCAACTCCTAGGACTGTTCAAACAGAAACTGTGATGACTAAAATCAAATAAAAGCTGGTTTAACTAGTTCGTCAATTGTATTACTTTTTATATGATCATTTGTAATGTATCATTATTGTAGTGCCTTCACTATGGTCCTGACTGCCATACCACTGAACCATCCAGCACTGACAACGTGTAACAGATGAGATTTATATTCCCTAATTATTTATTTAATTAATATACAATTCTGTTTTCCTTTCATTTGGTTTAACCAATAATTGTGCTAGAAGGCTTTAGTCTGGGTACTTCTTCAGCATGTCCTGTTTAGTGCTGAATGTCAACAGTGCCCCCTATTGACAAGCATTGGGTAGTGCCTGCAGGAATGACGTCAGAAATGAAAGGAGAAAAACATATAGGCAGAGGCGCTGAGAACTGCAGAGACAGAACTCTAATTTAATGAAAAAGACAAAAACATCTGTGTACTATACATTAATGTTGGCTGTAAACTCTTTTCTCTGCGGATGTTACCAGTGAGAGCTTCAGTGAAAGTAGAGCACACAGCAAGAGATTATGTCACATCTTTTGCCAGGTTAATAATGACTTAAAATGACTTGAATTAAAAATGTCTTCATGCATTAACCATTCTGAGTAGTTTGTTGTATTGTTAGTGTAAGGGAGGTAATCTTGGCCCCGCTGGTTCACTCTGCGTTGTGTATTTTGAAGGAGCACACAACCACCGACCTTGTATTCAAATGTTTATTGCTCTCTCCTGATAAATGCAAATGGCGAAAATAAAAACAGTTGGACAGAGGTTAGCAAGACGCTCAGCTCCTCTGTCTCAGACATCCAAGGAAAGAGCCAACATGTGCACATAATACATAGTTGCAAAACGTGACCCACCTTATAAATGCAAATGACGAAAAAAAGACAAAATAACAGTTGGACAGAGGTTAGCAAGACGCTCAGCTCCTGTCAATACAAATCAGGCAAGCCACTTAAAGCGATATGCACAAAACAAGCTCCGCCATATCATCACATGTGGGCTAGCTAACTCACTAGCGTGTATATGCAGGACGTGTACCTACCTCTGTCTCAGACATCCAAGGAAAGAGACAGAGGAAGGGAAGAACAGAGATAACTTCAGAGGTAACACCCACTTCAAAACAATGTATCTAAATAAACTCAGGGACCAATAATGTGCACCTTGACCGTGCATCAGAATTAACCCCTGAAGGGATGGACATTCAGGGAAGCATAATAAACCCTGTTACATTAGTTACCTCAAGAAAATCCCACTGGTGTCACGTGATCTGAGCCGATCTGAAGGGCCAATATATTTTGCAGAAATGTTTTGCAACTTGTGTACTTAAAAAACATACTTTAATTTTCTAAATGTATGCTGATACATTTGTCCATCCTTCAGTTTATGTACAATCTGTTAAATCCCACTGAGGTCCTGAAAGAGTGGAGCAGCTCAGCTTCAACTTTGTTAGTCTGATCAGACTCTGAGGTCCTGAAAGAGTGGAGCAGCTCAGCTTCAACTTCATTAGTCTGATCAGACTCTGAGGTCCTGAAAGAGTGGAGCAGCTCAGCTTCAACTTCATTAGTCTGATCAGACTCTGAGGTCCTGAAAGAGTGGAGCAGCTCAGCTTCAACTTTGTTAGTCTGATCAGACTCTAAAACTGATGAGAGGAATTCAATTAAAGTTGCTTTAATGGGCTTTAATCCATTGTATAAACATTTTTGGATGCTTAAGGAACACTTCTTGTGGTTGATGCAGCAATCTGGCTTTAACCAGTAAAGAGCTGTAACAAAGCACATGGATATACTCAGGATTCAGCAGTGTAGGTCTGAACAACAAGCATCTCAAATTGGAGCCAAATGTCTGTTTAACCCTATGTGTGAGTGGTACAGCAGTCCTGCAGCTGAATAGATTAGTCTTTACATGGATTTCAGAAACATGAGAATTCTGGTCTCTGTGGGTTGTAGGTAACCCCCCTCTTTGGTGAGAACCCTCTCTATTTGTCTGTTTCAATGTGTGATCCTTATCAGGAAACACCACTGTCCATGTGATTAATTATTAAACCAGATGTAGGACTAAATGAAATTATTTAAGGGGAAGATGGTCAAGGGACTTTGAGTATTCTATAGCCAGAGCCTCCTGCATTCTATGTGTGTAGTCATCATCTTCTGAGCAGCCAGATATCAGAATCAGAATCAGATTGTATTGGCCAAGTAAGTTTGAACAAACAAGACATTTGACCTGGTGAACTGACTCTCAATTGTGCTTACATGATAAACATTACAATACAGTACAAAAATAAACACAACACAATACAATAATAAAAAAAAAAAAAAAAAACACAACACAATACAAAAACAAACAGTGCAATGGTCTATGAAAGTTTGAGAAAGCATACAGGAGCTGGAAATGTACAATAGTGCAAAGATGTTCATACTCTTTGAATGTTTGGATGTTTCATATGTTTCTTTTATATTTGTAACTTTAGATTATTTACTTTAGACTCGTTTGAATATGTAACTGAATAAGTAACTTGTACCTTACAAATACATTGTGAAACTCTGACCTCTGTGGCCTCTCAAGAAATCTTAACTAGAGAAGAATTCCTAGGTCACGGTGTTTCCGCAATGGCTGATTAAGATTAGTATCAAAACCGAATAGCAATATTTAAGCCTTGAGGACCTTGTTTCGAAATTAGTAGTAGTAACAGGTCATGTCCGTGGAATATGTCAAAAGATGGAAATATGCCGTGGCAAAATCCTGTGCGAAACTACACCAAGAAGAAACCAGTTATTAAATGTAAGAGGGGCATTCGTCAAAATAGATTGTAGGAATCCAAGAAATTCTAAATTACCCTAGGTCAGCCTACCTAACAGGTTGCAATATGCATTAAAGGCTAAGGCTGAGTTTCTAACTGAGTGGAGTCAGATTCCTTATGCTTTTACCAAGAAAGTTATATTTCATCAAAGTGCAGAAAAACAAACACACCTATCGGAAAACCTTCAAACTATTCCGCCTGGTTTGGGAGAATTGTCCTTCATGTCCTTTAATTGTCCTTTACTACATTTACTTTCTAAAGGTGGAATTAACTTATGACAGTTTTTTTAAGCCCCCTTTTAATGATGTTGTTTTACCCCCTTTAAAGAGCAGGCACTTCCTGGATTCACGAGGAGGAAGAAGGGAGACGGACGTTGTTCAGAGCGGATCGAATTGTTGGATATTGTTGCTTAGGAATTGTAATTGAAACTTCGTGTAGCTCGAGATTTGTGATTAAACCTTCGTGTTTTTGATAAAGTGTGTATTTTCGGTTTCTTGTAACAAGGCCAAGAGCCAGCTTTGTTACACTTTCTAAAGGTGGAATTAACTTATGACAGTTTTTTTAAGCCCCCTTTTAATGATGTTGTTTTACTGGTTTCTTTACAAAGTAAGGGACATTTATTTTGTCTTGTCTGATATGTAGGTTTGTGATAGTAAAAATATTCATCTTTCCTGATCTAAATACATATCTTGGTTCTGGGTGCTTCAATAATTTCAGCAGACTTGCAGAATGTCGATCAAGCAAGGTTTATTTTGCCAGTGCAATACCAACAGTATAAACCTGAACAAGTCTCAATACTGAGTTTACTGAGTTTTTAATTATTTTTTATACATGTGAACCTCTTGTCACTATACATCACTTATTGCTCCTATCCCCATGGGATGTACTATGTTGCTTTAGAATTAGATTATTGAGGAAATGTTTTGTCATCTCCGATCACTTCCACAAATAGCTGAGGCTCTACCACCTGCACCAGGCTTACTCTAAAGCCACCCATGGTTGGAAATGTGCAGTGATATGTGTGTGTGTGTGTGTGTGTGTGTGTGTGTGTGTGTGTGTGTGTGGGAGTGTGTGCGTGTGCGTGTGCGTGTGCGTGTGTGTGTGTGTGTGTGTGTGTGTGTGTGTGTGTGTGTGTGTGTGTGTGTGTGTACATGTGAATGATGTAGAAGTTCGTAAACTAAACAGACAGACAAACACACACATACACACACATTTTGTGTGCGTACATCCACTCCAGGCTTACTCTAAAGTCACCCATGGCTGGACACGTGCCCAGACTAGAATGTGTGCAGTGAAACAGGGAGCCTTAAATGTGCTGATCTATAGATTAAGATAAGAGTGAGTGTGCAGTAGGACAGATAGGGCCTTAAATGATCTATAGATTAAGATAAGAGTGAGTGTGCAGTAGGACAGATAGGGCCTTAAATGATCTATAGATTAAGATAAGAGTGAGTGTGCAGTAGGACAGATAGGGCCTTAAATGATCTATAGATTAAGATAAGAGTGAGTGTGCAGTAGGACAGATAGGGCCTTAAATGATCTATAGATTAAGATAAGAGTGAGTGTGCGGTGGGACCCTGAGGGCCTTAAATGATCTACAGAATTAACTTATGACAGTTTTTTTAAGCCCCCTTTTAATGATGTTGTTTTACCCCCTTTAAAGAGCAGGCACTTCCTGGATTCACGAGGAGGAAGATTAAGATAAGAGTGAGTGTGCAGTAGGACAGATACAGTGTGTGTGTGTGGGAGTGTGTGCGTGTGCGTGTGCGTGTGCGTGTGTGTGTGTGTGTGTGTGTGTGTGTGTGTGTGTGTGTGTGTGTGTGTGTGTGTGTGTACATGTGAATGATGTAGAAGTTCGTAAACTAAACAGACAGACAAACACACACATACACACACATTTTGTGTGCGTACATCCACTCCAGGCTTACTCTAAAGTCACCCATGGCTGGACACGTGCCCAGACTAGAATGTGTGCAGTGAAACAGGGAGCCTTAAATGTGCTGATCTATAGATTAAGATAAGAGTGAGTGTGCAGTAGGACAGATAGGGCCTTAAATGATCTATAGATTAAGATAAGAGTGAGTGTGCAGTAGGACAGATAGGGCCTTAAATGATCTATAGATTAAGATAAGAGTGAGTGTGCAGTAGGACAGATAGGGCCTTAAATGATCTATAGATTAAGATAAGAGTGAGTGTGCAGTAGGACAGATAGGGCCTTAAATGATCTATAGATTAAGATAAGAGTGAGTGTGCGGTGGGACCCTGAGGGCCTTAAATGATCTACAGATTAAGATAAGAGTGAGTGTGCGGTGGGACCCTGAGGGCCTTAAATGATCTACAGATTAAGATAAGAGTGAGTGTGCAGCAGGACAGAGAGGGCCTTAAATGATCTATAGATTAGAGTGAGTGTTCAGTGGAACAGAGAGGGCCTTAAATGATCTATAGATTAGAGTGAGTGTTCAGTGTGACAGAGAGAGCCTTAAATGATCTACAGATTAAGATAAGAGTGAGTGTGCAGCAGGACAGAGAGGGCCTTAAATGATCTATAGATTAGAGTGAGTGTTCAGTGGAACAGAGAGGGCCTTAAATGATCTATAGATTAGAGTGAGTGTTCAGTGGGACAGAGAGAGCCTTAAATGATCTATAGATTAAGATAAGAGTGAGTGTGCAGCAGGACAGAGAGGGCCTTAAATGATCTATAGATTAGAGTGAGTGTTCAGTGGAACAGAGAGGGCCTTAAATGATCTATAGATTAGAGTGAGTGTTCAGTGGGACAGAGAGAGCCTTAAATGATCTATAGATTAAGATAAGAGTGAGTGTGCAGCAGGACAGAGAGGGCCTTAAATGATCTATAGATTAGAGTGAGTGTTCAGTGGAACAGAGAGGGCCTTAAATGATCTATAGATTAGAGTGAGTGTTCAGTGGGACAGAGAGAGCCTTAAATGATCTATAGATTAAGATAAGAGTGAGTGTGCAGCAGGACAGAGAGGGCCTTAAATGATCTATAGATTAGAGTGAGTGTTCAGTGGAACAGAGAGGGCCTTAAATGATCTATAGATTAGAGTGAGTGTTCAGTGGGACAGAGAGAGCCTTAAATGATCTATAGATTAAGATAAGAGTGAGTGTGCAGCAGGACAGAGAGGGCCTTTAGCCGGCATGCATTGTTCCCTGTGGATTGTTCTCCCCATGCATCACTGTGCCTAGACTTGATACATGTTTAAACATAGAGTGCACCTAATGTACTTCATATCAGTAGTGTAAATCATTGTGTAGTAGTATGGTATAGTAGTTTTAATAGGTTGTTATCGTGCATATCCTAGTGGTTTGACTGTTTAGTAACGCTCTACCCACACTGGTTATTATACTGATTGTTAATAGTCTACACACACAGATTATTGAGTTTTTATTCACATATTTTCCACCACAATATATAATAATAATATATGAATAAAACGGACGTACAACTTAACATCTAAATCTCAGGACTTATGGTACTTTGTGTGTTAAACAATGTCTTAAAAAACAATTAACAAACTCTTGTTGTTTCTTAAGTCAAAAATGAATGCTGTGATTTATGAAGAAAAAGAATAATAAAACCCAACTGAATGCATTAAATGTTACAACTTTACCTTTTATTAAAATTAATTTCAAAGACCCATTCATTTTTCACCAGAGTTAAAACTCTATGACTCTTACTATAATTCATCTTATCCATTCAAGTAGGTAGGGTGAAGGATGTCATGAGTTTAAGTGTGTGTGTGTGTGTCATGTTTGTTTTGGGTGTCTCTCAAGTGAGTGAGTGAGTGAGTGTGTGTGTGTGTGTGTGTGTGTGTGTGTGTGTGTGTGTGTGTGTGTGTGTGTGTGTGTGTGTGTGTAGCCTCACCACTAGATATCACTAAATCATACATACTTTGTCTTTAAGTACTTAGTACTTAACTCAGATTCCCTGTTGTCCCTCCCTCATTCCCCTCACTGATATCAGCAGAGAGTCAAGAGACGGCACACAGCACATTCACCACAGCACACAGTAATAATACTATGGAAGAGTATATCATGTAGTGGTAATGTACACATGCCATTACATTAAACAGATTAAGCTCTACTGCATCATATAACACAGGAGGAAGGGCAAGGAGTGAGTTCTTTTTCATATCCACTGATCTGGGGTCAGTCTCTGTGTCTCTGGCAGGTACAGTTCACACCCACATTCTCTTACCTGAACTTCAGAAACAGTGGAACTGGTCTGGCAACTAATGCTGACCAATCAGAATCATTCCATCGTACTCCCTGCCTTTAACTGACTGGTGATAATAATAATTTTGTACCACAGATACAAATAGTAGAACAATCAGGAAGAAGGTTTTATAAACGACTTTGCGCATCAGGAGAGAGAGCATGGCTTCACATCAGGGGAAAGAGAGCATGGCTTCACATAAAGATTCATCAGATGAAGTACCCTAGGTCCGACAGCAGGGGGCGGTAATCACCAGGCCCACCATACGTAGGTCACCCTGAGTCAGGAGAATCACCAGGCCACCATCATCAGCTGGTATCCTGGACATTTACAGTAGATGCCTCATGATGCAGAGAATACAAGGAGGAACATTGACTCAAACACACACACACACACACACTGACTCAAACACACATACACACACACACACACACACACACAGTATCCCAGAAATATTCCATTCTCATCTCTAAGAACACAAGGACAGGATATACACAGTTATCATGAGAACATAAAGTTAAACAGGAGAACACACACACACATTCAGGGATTCTTCTACTTAATATGAAGATGAAGGACCAGGAGTGTAAGAATCATCAGACATTAATTATGATCTCCACTTCTTCACTGGCCTCAGAGCAGGAGGGGAAGTTGAGTGACTGGTTCATTCTCTGTACTTTACTAGATGCTCTTAATATGTTTATCTGAACCCCATGACTTTGGGCAAAGCTGGTGAAACAGCCTTCAAAGAGAGAGTCTCAAGACAAAATGGCTTTGAAGAGGAGAGAGTCTCAAGACAAAATGGCTTCGAAGAGGAGAGAGTCTCAAGACAAAATGGCTTTGAAGAGGAGAGAGTCTCAAGACAAAATGGCTTCGAAGAGGAGAGAGTCTCAAGACAAAATGGCTTCGAAGAGGAGAGAGTCTCAAGAGAAAATGGCTTCGAAGAGGAGAGAGGCTCAAGACAAAATGGCTTCGAAGAGGAGAGAGTCTCAAGACAAAATGGCTTCTAAGAGGAGCTGACCTATTCTGTGTGCTGTGAAATCTTCAGAGGTAGCACATAAAAACATGAAAAAAGATTGATCAAAATAGTTGTATGGAAACACATAGTGTTTACTAATTGTATTCACGAGGGCTGAAGCATACCTGCCAACATTTGCCAATGTTGGTTTAAGGGGATGTTGTGCATATAAGTATTCATAGACGATGTATGAATTATGTTGTCTTCAGTATATAAATATACACAATAACTGTTTTCATTAGCAAAACGAATGTATTTATTAATTATTATGCATATATTCACTTATTTATTTACAATCACTTATTTATTAACTAACTATTGCAATAACTGATTATTTATTCATGAAATGTTTTATTACAACAAAATCATTCATTTAAACATCAGAGGAACAGTTCATGTAAGCCTTGCACAGGTCTCAGGATATACATTATAATAATGTAGTATTGTATATGTAGGTGGCTGACTTGACTGCCCTTCGTGTTTTCTTACATGGGGTGTACTTTGAAGGAGGCTTAGTATAGTGTATTTTGCAAGGCAAGAGAGAGTACAAAGTCCTGTTGTTTAAACTTGATCTATTCTCTGTAACAATTTTTTTAACCGTACTGAAAGTCCTCTCTGAGGAGGCATTGGTATGTGGAATGCAAAGTAATGCCTTCATCCGCCTAGCCAGCTGACTGAAGCGCTCATCTTTCCCTTCAAGATGCCAGAATCTGTCTGAATACTCATCATCACAAAAGGAAAACGAGATGTTGTTTTTGCAATAACCTTGCCATGTTCGGCCTGCAGCACTTGCTCTTGTTCGTTCTGTCCCTTAGTGATGCCATTTGTTATTGCCTGAGTGTCCTTTTGTTCCTCGCCAGCATAGATATGTTTTGAGACTTAACATCTTGACGGACGTCATTACCGCAGTACCCTATGTTGAAATCAATACAAGCTTGGCAAAAAGCATGACTATTATCAAGGGGACAGTTTGATACGCATGAAAACTCCTCTGTCCAACACGACTTACATTTACAAACATAATTCACCTTCTTCGGTGGTACATAGGCGTCGTCGCACTGCCATTTCCCCTTTCCCTTGACGTTTCAACTTCGCACGTCAAAAGCCTGCATAATAGTGTATAAATAAGTCAACGACTTATTTACGACTCTTTACGGACCTCTGCACACAAAGAGGGAGAGAAAGGGAGGTGTTTGGAGCATAGACATGTATAGATAGACACCGCCTCCACTGCTTCAGCCCGTTGCCTTGGCGAAACGCGTCGCCGCCATTTTGGGAAAGGAGCTCTCTGCCGTCAGAGGTCTGTCAGACGTGTCAAACAAGCGCAAGTTGCCAGGAGCTGCAGTTTTTCTGGATAAAAATCACGATAACCTTTTACATTTCGCAACCAATTTCATGGAGTATTCAAAGGTTTATGCTCTACGTGAAAAGATTTGCCTCTACGTTACTTTGAATCTCGCTAGTCAAATCGCCAGTCATACATGTGCATGGGTCTATGATAAACGCTCACTTTACTTTCAAAACTCGTGCATTTTGAAAATACTGAGAAGATCTATAAACTATCGAAATAGTGCTTCTTTAGTTACTAGTATTGACCATCATTAAGAGAAAGAGCATACATCAAATAGTGAGAAACTGGCAGTCAGTGTGTTTTTCATAGTTTAATTCCTTTTCAAGTATGTGCATTAAGAAACCTTGAACAGTGCAATTGGCAATACACAGTTATTTCACAATTATATATTGTGTCAATTGCACTGCATAGATCTGAAAATGTTAAGAGCATGATTGTATATTATGTCAAATTGTACAAATGTACATATATATATATATTATAATATGAATATATACTTATACTTAAATATATTATATTGTATCACATATTATATATATCATATGTTATTCCATTGCACATTATACTGAGTCATTATATTGTATTATATATATGCTATGTTATTTATATTACAGTTCAACTATTGAGATGTGTAGGCTATGTATATATTGAGATGTGTATATTTTTACTGCTATAGAAATATATAGTTTTTTTTTGTAGCCTAATGTTGATTTGTGAAATAACTGTGTATTGCCAATTGCACTGTTCAAGGTTTCTTAATGCACATACTTGAAAAGGAACTATTAAACTATGAAAAACACACTGACTGCCAGTTTCTCACTATTTGATGTATGCTCTTTCTCTTAATGATGGTCAATACGTAGTAACTAAAGAAGCACTATTTCGATAGTTTATAGATCTTCTCAGTATTTTCAAAATGCACGAGCGTTTATTATAGACCCATGCACATGTATGACTGGCGATTAAACTAGCGAGATTCAAAGTAACGTAGAGGCAAATCTTTTTCACACACTTCACGTAGAGCATAAACCCTTGAATACTCCATGAAATTGGTTGCGAAATGTAAAAGGTTATCGTGATTTTTATCCAGATAAACCACAGCTCCTGGCAACTTGCGCTAGTTTGACACGTCTGACAGACCTCTGACGGCAGAGAGCTCCTTTCCCAAAATGGCGGCGACGCGTTTCACCGAGAAGCAGTGGAGGCGGTGTTTACCTATACATGTCTATGGTTTGGAGAGTGTGAGAGAGAAAATGGGAGGAGAAAAACTGACGCTGTATAGAGGAAGTGAAGCTCAGTGCCAGACGGCCGCTTTGTTCCACGTTGCAACTCTACAAATGTCCTAGCAGGTGAGAGTCTAAAATAGGAACACTCAAACTGGACATCATTTATTTAAAACATACGTTGAAGAGGTTGCCGTGCTTGCATACATCGGTAAAAACAACAAGAGGACTCAGAAACGGTCTGGATTTTTCAAACTCGTGAAAGTGAAAGTAAAGTTTTTGGAAAAAACAACGAGAGGGAGGCTTCCAACAGATTTATATTTATTCTTGGGAAATGGCCTCGAAGCTAGAGGAGGATTTATCCTGTCCTGTGTGCACTGACATCTTTAACGACCCAGTTGTTCTGTCATGTAGTCACAGCTTTTGTAGAGCCTGTCTGCAGCAGTTCTGGGAAACCAAAGGATCCAGAGAATGTCCGGTCTGCAGGAGGTTATCAAAGGCGAAGCCACCAACCAACCTTGCATTAAAAAACCTGTGTAAGACATTTTTACAGGAGAAAGGTCAGAGAGGAGCACTCTGTAGTCTCCATGGCGACAAACTCAAGCTGTTTTGTCATGATGATCAGCAGCTTGTGTGTTACTCTTGTCGAGACTCAAAACTCCACAGGAATCACCAGTTCAGTCCCATTGATGAAGCAACAGTTGACCTCAAGGTAAGTTTGATAACCACAAGATTTTGTATTGGATAATCAACAACAAGCTATAGCCCGATATTTAGTCCCTTCATTTTTAACAATGATTTGGTTATCACAGTATTCAAACTCCCTGTAGTTGCTGTTATTACTGTAACTCAACACTAGGTGGCAGCACCATCATTTCACTCATCTGCGCCCTCAAGAAGGTCATCCAAATGTGTTCACAAAACATCAATTGAAATGTATCCATTTGTTGTTTTAGTGGTGTGATATTTGAAAATCTGACTGGCAATTGCTGTACTCAAGAGGCTTATTGACATGTGATTTGTCTTTATTATTTTCACATTCAGGACTTTTCATAAATATGCCAGCAAATGTTGGAATAGTCAAGGAAGACATCTGAGGGGCGTCACAAATAGTTTTGTATGTAAATGACAGCTGTATTATTCCCTCTCTCTCTCTCTCGCTCTCTCTTTCAGGAGGAGCTCAAGGTCAAATTGGATCCCTTAAAGGAAAAGTTAAAGGCTTTTGAAAAAGTAAAACTCACCTATGATGAAACAGCAAAACACATTAAGGTGAGAGTCAGGACTCAAGCATGAATAGAATATCTACAGACGTTGGAAGAAGCTTTTATGAAGTGTGTTAATCCAGAGGAATTTCCTAGTAAACACTTTCTCTGTTATTGACCTTATTCCAGACTCAGGCCCAGCATACAGAGAAGATGTTCAAGGAGGAGTTTGAGAAGCTTCACCAGTTTCTAAGAGATGAAGAGGCATCCAGGATAGCTGCACTGAGGGAGGAAGAGGAGCAGAAGAGTCAGATGAAGAAGGAGAAGTTTGAGAAGATGAGCAGAGAGATCTCATCTCTTTCAGACAAAATCAGAGCCATAGAAGAGGAGATGGGAGCTGATGACGTCACATTTCTACAAGTAAGAACCATCTACTGTCCTTATCATAGTGTGTGTATGTGTGTTTCTGTGTGTTTCTGTGTGTATCTGTTTGTGTGTGTCTTCGGTGTGAAAGGTGTGATTGCTGATTTGAATGATGAAATATGTGGTTTTATTGTGTTGATATGACCCTGGAAAAATATTAAGGGGGGGGGGGGGGGGATTTATCTGGTAATGATTAAGGCGACCAATTCAGTAGGTACATTAAGCAAAACAATTGTATCAATTTGTTGTTAGCTTAATAACTAATACAGCAACACCTTCTTGTTCACTAAATGGCAGCACACAACATAAATATTTCCCCTCTAGCTACATAAGTTACAAGTGGAAAGCTATGAAAGAAAGTTGCATCCAGGAGCCTTCATAAGCAAAAATGATGTGGTTCCTCAATAAATGGTCCCACTTATTCATTATTCACATGACTCAAATGTTGCTTAAAAGGATGCATGAACAACATAAAAAAGGGGCAATATTTAAGACAAAACCCAATGGGCTGTCAGTACCAAGACTGATGGGCTGTCAGTACCTTCTTCCTGATGTTCTCGGATATCTCGTTTCCTCTCGGCATTGTTGATCTGTGTGGGTACACCTTGGCACTACAGTTGCACAGGAGGTAGAGAAGTCGTGTGGTAATCAGAAGGTTGCTAGTTTGATTTCCTGTCGAAGCGTCCTTGAGCAAGACACTGAACCCCTAATTGCTCCTGATGTGCAGTGTGCCATCAGTGTATATGTAAAAAAAGTGTATACATCCTTGGAAGTTGTTTTTGGATAAAAGCGTCTGCTAAATCACTAAATGTAACTAATAATATTTATTGACTGATCTTGAAATTATTGGCTAACAAAGGCAAAATATCATAAAAAAGCACAGCAATGCACATAATGGGCATTCTTGAACTGCTCAAGGACCTTTTGCTGCACACCAGCCTTCTGTCCCCTCATAACATTGGCTCCATCATAGGCTTGACTCATGAGTTTCTCATACTGTCCAGTCTCTCCAGAAGCACATTGGCGATTGATGCCGATGTTGAATCTGTGACGTGAAGAAACTCATAAAAGCGTCCCTGCACTGCATGGTTGCTGTTGATGTACCTGAGCACAAACACCATCTCTGTCTGAGTGGAAACGTCAGCTTGAATGGCTACATAGTTCATCTACTTCACCTCCTCCACACGACCGCTAGCATACACTCCAGTAGCTAATTTTGAACAGTCTTTGATGTGCCCTTGACAACTGTAGCATTTTGCAACTACGTATGAAGAAAGCACATTAGTGCTAGCCCTCCCGAAACCCATAGAGATTGCATTGAAATCCTTGTTAATAATAAAAAAACGGATTTTACATGAGAGTCTACGAGAGCCCCAGAAGGGGCGGGACCATTTGCAGCACGAGTTTAGCCTGGATAATGACATTCAGCGGCAGATCAAACGGTCTAGAACACTCATAACCACTGTAGCAGTGGTAGAATCAGACAGACGTCTGTGTACTTATGTTTGTGTCTGTCTTGCTGGCTGTGTGTGTGTATGTGTGTGTGTGTATCTTTGTGTGTACTTTTGTGTGTGGGTGCGTGTGTGTGTGTGTGTGTGTGTGTGATGGTGCATACGTTTAGGAGTTAGTGAATGTCACCTGAAGAAACTGTCCTGGAACTCAGCTGTTACTGACTTTCCAAATCACCTGTGGAGAAACTCAGCTCTGGCCAATCACCATCATTCATATGTACAGCCACACTCAATCACACTCACTTACACTTAGACACACTCATACTCAGCCACAGTTGACTGAAAATGTGTTTATCTGTGTCTTCCAATGTCCTCTGTGTGTAAAATGTCAAATGGTCATTGACAAAAGAAACAGGATGAATTAGGGACAGGGGCACCTGTAAAAAAAACTTGTGATGTACACGATGATCATGTATCAGGTGACATGGGGGGGGGGCGCGTAGAGGAGAGGAGGTGTGTCAGCTTACAGGGAAGTAGAGAGAGCATGAGTAAATAAAGGTTTATTATGAGCCATTTTCATACCAATTATGTTAAAATATTTTGTTCCTTCATCATTTCACAGAACTACAAGAGCACAGTGGAAAGGTGAGTGATCTGCCCCCTGTCTCTCTCTTCTCTGTGGTTCTGAACCCAAACCCACAGCAGCACTGACTCCTGAATGTTATTCCAGAGCCCAGTGCACACTGCAGGATCCAGAGAGGGTTTCAGGAGCTCTGATCGATGTGGCAAAACACCTGGGCAACCTGAAGTTCAGAGTCTGGGAGAAGATGCAGGAGATTGTCCAACACAGTAAGTGTATACATGTCTTTCAAACACAAAACACACACACACACACACACAAACAATTACAGACGGACAGTCGGACGCAAGTTTATTTATATTTCATACACAGAGGCCATTCAATGTGCTTTACATAAATAAGAGCAGAAAGAACCTCCAAAAGGAATAAGAAGACAAGTGAAGAGATCAGAAGAGCTGCCAAGCAGAAGGGGGAACTGGAGGAGAGCCCTACTAGACCTCACAGTGTCTCTGCTTCTGTTCTCATAAGACCAGTAGATATACACTCTCAAACATATGCAGACACACACACACACACACACACACACACACACACACAGACCCCGCAACACACACACACCCACACAGACATACTCGAGGTCATAGTGTTTAAGACAAAACAAACATACATGTTAGCACACACACACACACACACACACACATATACACACACACACATATACACACACACACATATACACACACACACACACACACACACACACACACATATACACATGAATATTAGGCTAAAAAATACAACATGAGCCTGATTTACTGTAACATGCCGTATATGCCACGCCCACTTCTGGCTTTCTATCTGAATCCAGACCCAAAGACAGATAATTTTGTTGTTTTAACAGATACAAATACAAATACAGATAATGACCTGTAGTTTGTATATTTGTTTGTATATTTCCACCTAAACCATTTGTGTTTCTCACTCTGCAGCTCCTGTGACTCTGGATCCCAATACTGCAGCTGTAAATCTCATCCTGTCTGAGGATCTGACCAGTGTGAGATACAGTGATGAGAGCCAGCAGCTTCCTGATAACCCAGAGAGATTTGATAAGTATGCCGAAATCCTGGGCTCTGAGGGATTTAACTCAGGGACTCACTGCTGGGATGTGGAGGTTGGAGAGAACACAGACTGGTATGTGGGTGTGATGACAGAGTATTTCCAGAGGAAGGGAGACTATACCGCCATGAGTGGACAGTGGTATGTTTGGCATCAAGATGGTAAATATGGAGCACGTTCTACACCACAGCCCCCTACTCTCCTCACAGTGAAGCAGAAACTCCAGAGGATCAGAGTGCAGCTGGACTGGGACAGAGGAAAGCTGTCATTGTCTGACCCTGATAATAACACACATCTACACACTCTCACACACACTTTCACTGAGAGAGTGTTTCCATTCTTTGCTATTGGCTGTAAACTCTCTCCTCTGAGGATGTTACCATTGAGAGCTTCAGTGAAAGTAGAGCAGCACAGCAAGAGATGAGGTTACTTCCTTTTGGCAGGTTAATGATGACATGCTGTTAAAAAATCCTTCATGCATTAACCATTCTGACTAATTGCCTTAAGAAAATCCCAGAGGTCTCGACTAATTGGTTGTATTGTTAGTTGCCTTAAGAAGATGCCACATGATCTGAACTCTGTTCTGTATTATGGCAAATTGAAGGGCAAATATCTTTGACAGAAATGTTGTAAAATATATTCCTAAAGAACTTACTTTTATTTTCTAAACCTATGGTGATGGTGACGAAACACGTTTACAGAATTGACCGGCCTGAAAGAAATGTTAATAATGCTTTTTGCAAATATTTTCTGAAGATTCAAGTGAGTTTGATTCTGACAATTTTGTCAACAATTATGTACATATTTTTATTTTAAGCCTCTTTTTAATGATTTTTTTCCACTTGTTTGTATCCAATAGAAAGGAAATTAAAAATAAAATATAAATAAAACATAGGTACAACTAGTGCAAATCTAAATCTCAGGATTTGTAGTATTTTCTGTGTTTAACAATGTCTTTAACAATTAACATCACACACTGGCAATATGTATCAAATATACATCATAAAATCTGTCATTTTACACGAAAATAACTCATTTTTTTTGGTCTAAAATACCAGGTGTGATTTATGAAGAAAATTGCCACCTATTCATATAAACACCCAACCGTCTTCATTAAATATGACATCTGACAGCAGCACACTTCACTCTCATGCAATCCTGTAACACGGGACATTTGTTTTTAGGGTCCTTGAAAATATCGCTGACTTCAATTAGGTTAATTCATTCTAACATGATTATACTGCTGTCACACACAGGCACAGACTCTACATTTACTAGACATACAGTACTGTGCAAAAGTTTTAGGCAGGTGTGAAAAAATGCTATGAACTAAGAATGCTTTGAAAAATGTAAACAATAAATGTTTATTTTGTATCCATTTACATGGTAAGACTGAGCACAGCAACAAGACACAACGTAGTTATACTGCATCAGCAGGGTCTCTCCCAGACAAAGATTTCAAAGCAGACAGGGGTTTCAAAATGTGCAGTTCAAGCTCTTTTGAAGAAGATGTTGAGGATCGTAGACGCAGTGGTCAGCCAAGGAAACTTAATGCAGCTGATGAAAAACACATCAAGCTTATTTACCTTCGAAATCGGAAGATTTCAAGCAGTGGCATCAGCTCAGAACTGGCAGAAACCAGTGGTACCCAGGTACAGACATTTACTGTCCGGGGAAGTCTGGCCAGAAGTGGTCTTCATGGAAGAGTTGCAGCCAAAAAGCTCTACCCCGACAAGGAAACAAGGCCAAGTGACTGAACTAAGCACGAAAACATAGAAACTGGGGTGCAGAAACATGGCAGAAGGTGCTCTGGACTGATGAGTCAAAATTAGAAATATTTGGCTGTAGAAGAAGGCAGTTTGTTCGCCGAAGGGCTGGAGAGAGGTACAATAATGAGAGTCTGCAGGCAACAGTGAAGCATGGTAGAGGTTCCTTTCCAGTTTGGGGCTGCATTTCTGCAAGTGGAGTTGGAGATTTGGTCAGGATGAATGGTGTCTTCAATGCTGAGAAATACAGGCAGATACTAATCCATCATGCAATACCATCTGGGAGGCGTATGATTGGCACCAAATGTATTCTGCAGCAGGAACATAAACCCAAACATACAGCCAATGTCATTAACAACTATCTTCAGCTTAAAGAAGAACAGAAAGTCCTGCAAGTGATGGTATGACCCCCACAGAGCCCTGATCTCTACATCATCGAGTCTGTCTGGGTTTACATGAAGAGACAGAAGAATTTTAGGAAGCCTACATCCACAGAAGATCTGTGGTTAGTTCTCCAAGATGTTTGGAACAATTTACCAGCCGAGTTCCTTCAAAAACTGTGCGCAAGTGTATCTGGAAGAATTGATGCTATTTTGAAGGCAAAGGGTGGTTACACCAAATATTGATTTAATTTAGAATTTTCTTCTGTTCCTTCACTGCATTTTGTTAATTTATGAAGAATTGATGAAAATAAACAGTTAACACTTCCATTTTTGAAAGCATTCTTAGTTTACAGCATTTTTTCACACCTGCCTATAACTTTTGCACAGTACTGTTCACTCACACACAAACACATACACACACATACACACATACACACACACACCCACACACACACACACATAAACACACGCAAACACAATCCTTAACAAACAGTCAAACACACACACATACACACAAACTGTAAGGGCCCTAGTATTTGTTGCTTTGTGTTATTAATTGTTTACCTGTTTCAGATGCCTTGGGTCTCACCTGTAATCACTTGTCAATCAACACACACACACATACACATACAGATACACATACACATACACATACACATACACATTCACATACACATACACATTCACACACACACATACACACACACACACACACACACACACACACACACACACATACACAAACACATACACATACACATACACATACACATACACATACACACACACGTACACACACACTTGCCCACCCTTACTATAAAACACAAACTCTGATGTTGTCTCAAAGGTCAGGTGTGTTATCTGAACTTGAAGCTGAAACTCTGCCCTATGTCCCTCCTCTGACTGAGACCAACAGAGACCCACTTTAGCAGAAACCACCACAGACTCAAGAACAGGACCACAACAGACATAACACAAGCTTTCAAATGTTTACACACATCTTCTGCAAATCCTTATGCTGTCTGACTACCAGTCAGTGCCTGTGGTAGAGAAGACTCCGAACTCGATGTGTATGGTTCCAGCCTAGGCTTGTCTGTATCTATGAGTTAATATATAACAGAGCTGAGCAAACAGGATAATACGATAAGGACACTAACATGCACTCACAGAGAGTATTTGATTCCCTCTCTCTGTGATATGTAACCCACAGTACAGGTAACTACCAATGACTGCATATAGATAGATACCTATAGATAGCAACTACATATGAGCAATAATGTAATTACTAAGTAATAATGTCAGCTTTTAGTAGGGCCCAGGTTAAAGAATACAGTCATTTCCCTTGATAATGTCACTGAAAATCAGACACACTGGGTGTGCTGAGTGTGTACACTGGAGGTGTCATTCACAGCACAGACAGCTCTCTGTGTGTCTGTGAAGGAACAGATCTGCAGTAGGAATGAGATCAGAACAACATATCTGTGGATAGTGGAGGAAAAACACTGACATGAAGCCTGTTTATGACTGTAAGTTAGAGCTCACTCATCCAGGTACTTTGACCTCTGATCCTCAAGACAAGGAGGAACTAAAGAAATGTTTATTGGATGACTGTTGTGAGACTGACCAATCAGCTCCCTGCTCCTCCAGATCCCTCCCTCTGACTCTCCTTTCCTGAAGGTGGAGGTGAAGCTCAGTGAAGGGCGGCTGCTGTGTTCCCTGTCACACCGACACAAAACTGCTCCAGCAGGTCAGGTGAGAATCTAATAAAATAAAGCAGAGGGAGAGAGGGGGTGGAGTTGGGCAGAGAGTGTGAGAGAGACAGACGGCAGCTTTGTTCGACGTTACACTTCTACAATTATTGTTCTAGCAGGTGAGAACTTTATTTAAAAACACTAAACCTTACATAGTTGTTTCTATAAAGACGTTGGAAAGGTTGCCATGCTTGCATACATAGTTTAAAACAACAAGAGGACTCAGAAACCGACTGGATTTATCCAACTCCTGAAAGTGAAAGTAAAGTTTTGGGAAAAGTTACAACGAGAGGGAAGCTTAAAACAGATTTATATTTCCTCTTGGAAAATGGCTTCAAAGCTAGAGGAGGATATATCCTGTCCTGTGTGCACTGACATCTTCAAGGACCCAGTTGTTCTGTCATGTAGTCACAGCTTCTGTAAAGCCTGTCTAAAGCAGTTCTGGGAAACCAAAGGATCCAGAGAATGTCCAGTCTGCAGGAGGAGGTCATCGAAGGAGGTGCCACCAACTAACCTCGTATTAAAAAACCTGTGTGAGACATTTTTACAGGAGAGAAGTCAGAGAGGAGCACTCTGTAGTCTCCATGGCGACAAACTCAAGCTGTTTTGTCATGATGATCAGCAGCTTCTGTGTTACTCGTGTCGAGACTCAAAACTCCACAGGAATCACCAGTTCAGTCCCATTGATGAAGCAGCAGTTGACCGTAAGGTAAGTTTGATAACCACAAGATTTTGTATTGGATTGTTAACAACAAGCTATAGCCTGATTTAGTCCAGCATTTAAACAAATATTTGCTTATCACAATATTCAAAATGCCTCTAGTTGCTGTTATTACTGCCTTTCAACACTAGGTGGCAGCACCATCACCTCATTCCTTTGCCCTCTCAAGAATGCCATCCCAAAGTGTTCACAAAACATCCAACCGAAATGCATCCATGTGTTGCTTTAGTGGTGACAATCCATGTTCTGCCAAAATCATATTTAAAAATCTGACTGACTATTGCTGTAGTCAAGAAGCTCACTGAAATGTGAGACTTGATTTGTCTTTATTATTTTCACATTCAGGACTTTTCAGAATTATGCCACCAAATGTTGGAATAGTCACCAAGACATCTGAGGGGCGTCACAAATTCCTTTGTATGTAAAAGACTACTGTATTATTATTCTCTCTCTCTCTTTTTTTTCTCTCTCTCTCTCTCTCTCTCTCTATCTCCTCCATTCTCTTTATCTCTCTCTATCTCTCTCTATCTCTCTCCCACTTTTCCAGGAGGAGGTCAAGGTCAAAGCGGATCCCTTTAAGGAAAAGCTAAAGGCTTTTGGAAAAGTTAAACTCACCTATGATAAAACAGCAAAACACATTAAGGTGAGAGTCAGGACTCAAGCATGAAAAGAATATCTACTGATGTTGGACAAAGCTTTTATGAAGTGTGTTAATCCAGAGGAATTCCCTAGTAGACACTTTCTCTGTTATTGACCTTATTCCAGACTCAGGCCCAGCACACAGAGAAGCAGATCAAGAAAGAGTTTGAGAAGCTTCACCAGTTTCTACGAGATGAAGAGGCAACCAGGATAACTTCACTGAGGGAGGAAGAGGAGCAGAAGAGTCAGATGATGAAGGAGAAGATTGAGAAGATGAGCAGAGATATCTCATCACTTTCAGACACAATCAGAGCCATAGAAGAGACGGTGGGCACTGATGACATCACATTTCTACAAGTAAGAAGCATCTACTGTCCTTATCATAGTGTTTGTGTGTGTGTATATGTATATGTGTGTGTGTCTGTGTGTGTATGTCTCTTTGTGTGTGTCTGTGTGTGTGTCTGCGTGTGAGTGTGTGTGTCTCTGTCTAGGTGTCTGTGTATGTTTACAATAAAATACATAAAAATACTGTCCATGCCCTCCAAAAGCACATTTGGGATTGAGGTCGCTGTTGAATCAGTGAAGCGAAAAAAAAATTGTTCCTGCGCTGCATGGTTGCTGTGGACTTACCTGAGCACAAACACCAGCTGTGTCTGAGTGAAGTCAACAAAGTCGACTAATCCAAGAAAAATACCAGGGTTGATGGAGCCCTCCGCTTCATCCTTGCCTCGCAGGGCTCACTCAAAAACGCCACAGAATTCTACACACTGGATGAGCCGGTTTAGGATGTGCCGGTTATATCTAACCTCATCGTTATGGCACTGTTAGCCTGTATCCCAGTAGAGTGGCAATGTTCATCCTCCCAACAGCAGATAACTTAGGACAGCTGACCATGTGGAGCTCCGACTGCTCATGTTTCTTCATCGTTTCATACAGATAGTGCATGACCTTAACTCCAGTAGTAGACAGATGGTGCATGTCTGTAACTCCAGTAGTAGACAGATGGTGCATGTCTGTAACTCCAGTAGTAGACAGATGGTGCATGTCTGTAACTCCAGTAGTAGACAGATGGTGCATGTCTGTAACTCCAGTAGTAGACAGATGGTGCATGTCTGTAACTCCAGTAGTAGTTGACAGATGGTGCATGTCTGTAACTCCAGTAGTAGACAGATGGTGCATGTCTGTAACTCCAGTAGTAGACAGATGGTGCATGTCTGTAACTCCAGTAGTAGTTGACAGATGGTGCATGTCTGTAACTCCAATAGTAGACAGATGGTGCATGTCTGTAACTCCAGTAGTAGACAGATGGTGCATGTCTGTAACTCCAGTAGTAGTAAACAGATGGTGCATGTCTGTAACTCCAGTAGTAGACAGATGGTGCATGTCTGTAACTCCAGTAGTAGTTGACAGATGGTGCATGTCTGTAACTGCAGTAGTTGACAGATGGTGCATGTCTGTAACTCCAGTAGTAGTTGACAGATGGTGCATGTCTGTAACTCCAGTAGTTGACAGATGGTGCATGACTGTAACTCCAGTAGTAGACAGATGGTGCATGTCTGTAACTCCAGTAGTTGACAGATGGTGCATGTCTGTAACTCCAGTAGTAGACAGATGGTGCATGTCTGTAACTCCAGTAGTAGTTGACAGATGGTGCATGTCTGTAACTCCAGTAGTAGTTGACAGATGGTGCATGTCTGTAACACCAGTAGTAGTAGACAGATGGTGCATGTCTGTAACTCCAGTAGTTGACAGATGGTGCATGTCTGTAACTCCAGTAGTAGTTGACAGATGGTGCATGTCTGTAACTCCAGTAGTTGACAGATGGTGCATGTCTGTAACTCCAGTAGTAGTTGACAGATGGTGCATGTCTGTAACTCCAGTAGTAGTTGACAGATGGTGCATGTCCATAACTCCAGTAGTAGACAGATGGTGCATGTCTGTAACTCCAGTAGTAGACAGATGGTGCATGTCTGTAACTCCAGTAGTAGACAGATGGTGCATGTCTGTAACTCCAGTAGTAGTTGACAGATGGTGCATGTCCATAACTCCAGTAGTAGACAGATGGTGCATGTCTGTAACTCCAGTAGTAGACAGATGGTGCATGTCTGTAACTCCAGTAGTAGTTGACAGATGGTGCATGTCTGTAACTCCAGTAGTAGTTGACAGATGGTGCATGTCTGTAACTCCAGTAGTAGTTGACAGATGGTGCATGTCTGTAACTCCAGTAGTAGACAGATGGTGCATGTCTGTAACTCCAGTAGTTGAAAGATGGTGCATGTCTGTAACTTCAGTCGTAGTTGACAGATGGTGCATGTCTGTAACGCCAGTAGTAGACAGATGGTGCATGTCTGTAACTCCAGTAGTAGTTGACAGATGGTGCATGTCTGTAACTCCAATAGTAGTAGACAGATGGTGCATGTCTGTAACTCCAGTAGTAGACAGATGGTGCATGTCTGTAACTCCAGTAGTAGACAGATGGTGCATGTCTGTAACTCCAGTAGTAGTTGACAGATGGTGCATGTCTGTAACTCCAGTAGTAGTTGACAGATGGTGCATGTCTGTAACTCCAGTAGTAGACAGATGGTGCATGTCTGTAACTCCAGTAGTTGACAGATGGTGCATGTCTGTAACTCCAGTAGTAGACAGATGGTGCATGTCTGTAACTCCAGTAGTTGTTGACAGATGGTGCATGTCTGTAACTCCAGTACTTGTTGACAGATGGTGCATGTCTGTAACTCCAGTAGTTGTTGACAGATGGTGCATGTCTGTAACTCCAGTAGTTGTAGACAGATGGTGCATGTCTGTAACTCCAGTAGTAGACAGATGGTGCATGTCTGTAACTCCAGTAGTAGTTGACAGATGGTGCATGTCTGTAACTCCAGTAGTAGTTGACAGATGGTGCATGTCTGTAACTCCAGTAGTAGTTGACAGATGGTGCATGTCTGTAACTCCAGTAGTAGTTGACAGATGGTGCATGTCTGTAACTCCAGTAGTTGACAGATGGTGCATGTCTGTAACTCCAGTAGTTGACAGATGGTGCATGTCTGTAACTCCAGTAGTTGACAGATGGTGCATGTCTGTAACTCCAGTAGTTGACAGATGGTGCATGTCTGTAACTCCAGTAGTTGACAGATGGTGCATGTCTGTAACTC
Source organism: Sprattus sprattus (assembly GCF_963457725.1). Taxonomy (NCBI): domain Eukaryota; kingdom Metazoa; phylum Chordata; class Actinopteri; order Clupeiformes; family Clupeidae; genus Sprattus; species Sprattus sprattus. The sequence continues at coordinate 4,860,056 of NC_137924.1, read as the reverse complement.
CAGTAGTAGTTGACAGATGGTGCATGTCTGTAACTCCAGTAGTAGTAGACAGATGGTGCATGTCTGTAACTCCAGTAGTAGTTGACAGATGGTGTATGTCTGTAACTCCAGTAGTAGTTGACAGATGGTGCATGTCTGTAACTCCAGTAATAGACCATGCAGTGCTGTCTGCCGTGCCGCTTTCGGGATGGAAAAGACCGGGTTAGTGGCA
>NC_137924.1:4852345-4854845 GCF_963457725.1 Sprattus sprattus | reverse complement strand
ACTGATGAGAGGAATTCAATTAAAGCTCCTTTAATTGGCTTTAATTGGCACATTTTAGTAAATGAGAGCTTGGAATGATACGAGGGATAAGGAATTGTACGGAAATAAAAATAGGACGTTTCAGTAATGTTTCTTGTGGTTGATGCAGCAATCTGGCTCTAGTCCAGTTAAGAGCTGTTACAAAGCACATGCATATACTCAGGATTCAGCAGTGTAGGTCTGAACAAGCATCTCAAATTGGAGCCATATATACTATTTAACTCTCATGTAGTGATCTCAACATGGTTACAAAATTGACCAGCCTGACAGGAATGTTAAGAATACTTTTTGCAAACATTTGATTCTTATTCATTTCGATTTAAAACTTTCTAAAGATGCAAATAATTGTCATCACGACAGTTTTGTAAACAATTATGTATAATTTCATTATGATTTAAAAACCTCCTTTTAATGATGTTGTAGTACTTGTTTTTGTTCAAAATAAGGTAAATTCACAATAAAATATAAATGAAACTAGTACATATCGAAGTCTCAGGATTTGTATTATTTTCTGTGCTTAACAATGTCTTAAACAATGAAGGATGACAGAGATTGCCCAAAGGACAGGATATTGTGGCACCAGAAGTGGACTGTGTGTGTGTGTGTGTGTGTGTGTGTGTGTGTGTGTGTGTGTGTGTGTGTGTGTGTGTGTGTGTGTGTGTGTGTGTTATAAAGATGGAGATTTTAACACCAGAAGCGGACTGTGGTGTGCGTAGTATAAAGATGGAGATTGTGATACCAGGAGTGGACTGTAGTGTGTGTGTGGGTGTGAGTGTGTGGTATAAAGATGGAGATTTTAACACCAGAAGCGGACTGTGGTGTGTGTGTGTGTGTGTGGTTTATAGATGGTGAATGTACCTGCTCCATCCCACAGTCCTCCACTCTCCTCACAATGAAGCAGACACTCCAGAGGATCAGAGTGCAGCTGGACTGGGACAGAGGAGAGCTGTCATTCTCTGACCCTGATAATAAACACACATCTACACAAGGTTTATGTGAGAGTAGAGCAGCACAGTTAGAGCTGATAGTGGCCTCCTTATTCCATCTCATTCTAATACTCTGTCTGCCTGCCAGTGACCAAGAAGACCAAGGACACCAGTTTAGAGCTGGTACCCATCAGTGTCTAATTATATATTAATGTTATTATTATTATTATTATTATTATTATTATTATTGTTATTATAATAAAATAATATATATTTTATTTTTTTTTATTATTAACTGGTACCTAATATTGTTTCTTGAAATCATTTTCCGTATGCTTATTTCTATTGCTGCCTTTTTTGTTTTAACCTGCTTGGGACTTAAGCGTGTTCTAAATACTATTACCATAACCATAAGCAATAGTAAACCCCCAAACCAGTCCACAGGCTCCCCAGACAGGGCTAGAGGACAGGAGAGGAACCCCTCCCTCAGGGACACAAACAGGGCTGTTGATTGGGGTTAAGGGTCAACAGGCTCCCCAGACAGGGCTAGAGGACAGGAGAGGAACGCCTCCCTCAGGGACACAAACAGCAGTCTGCACAGTGAGGAACTCAAGCTCTTCTGTCTGGAGCACAAACAGCCAATCCAATGGGGCTGCACTCCATCACAAGGTAGAAATATTAACATGATACCAGCAGGAAGTAAATTAAGTTTCCTCAAAATATCATAAAGAATAAAAGGAATTTGGAATGAAACATGAATATGTATTATTTGGAGCCGCTGTTTTATTAGTGTAAACTAGTGCAGCTAGTGCAATTATTAGTGTAACTATTGCAGGCCACAGAGAGGGTTTGCAATGATGGGGAGGGCTCTGCGTGTCTGTGTGTCAACCATAAATCAGGCTTAAATGTATCACGCAGTTCCTCTGTCATCCAGCAGAGGTCAGTGTTTGTTTAAGTCTGTTTACAGTAGGGGCAGTGTGTGTATGAGCAAGTTGGTCAGAGGGTATGTGTGTATGTGTTAGATGAAGAGAGGCTAGTCTGAGAATGTGTGTGTGTGTGTGTGTGTGTGTGTGTGTGTGTCTGTGTGTAATGTGTGTAATGTGTGTGTGAGTGTGTGTGTGTGTATATGTCTGTGTGTAATATGTGTGTGAGTGTGTGTGTGTGTGTGTGTGTGTGTGTGTCTGTGTGTAATGTGTGTGTAACCTGCTTGATATCTTTATTGAAAGGGCAGAACACTGGTGTAAGGCTATAGGGCCACACACACAAAGGAAAGCTACATAAGATGGAGTCTTCACCAGGGGCACCCATCACTTAACCTGCTCACGTAAAGAGGTCACAGTACACACTCACACACATTCACAAACACACAAACACACAAACACACAAACACACACACTCACGCACACGCACACACGTAAAGAGGTCGGGGAGCAGTTAAGTGTAGCGGAGCCTCACTACTGAAGCAGGTAAGTGTGTAGATGGGCATTAACTACTGAAGCAGGTAAGCGTGTAAGTGTTACATCCTCCTGCCTTAG
>NC_137924.1:4842345-4844845 GCF_963457725.1 Sprattus sprattus | reverse complement strand
GCTACGAAGTGTAACAGGTGGAACCAACCATAGGAAAGAGTTATATTAAATGAAATGTATTATTTAATTAAAGCTTCAAACAATTATTTCACACTGAAACACTTTCCACCCTGTTCATGACAATATTCTTAACACAGATACCTGTCCTACTCACCGGTGAGTTCTTCTAACTGAAACAAAAGGCACAATAACCAGAACACAAAATATCATTGCCCCGTACCAACATGCACTAAATCCACTGTGTGTTAATAACACTAGCAACATACATTCATAAATGCAATAAACTTATATACATAAATTCAACAAAAGAACGTTTTGTCCATTAAACACATTACCCAATCAAAATTCAATGTTTTTCACATTCACTATGCTGTTCGTTGCACTGTTCTGTTCAACGTTTAGTTCAAAATGGTTGAGCCACGGTCATCAAAGTGTATGGAAATGTTCCCAAGATGCATATTACCGTCCCGGACACTTTGCAGCTCAACAACATCAATCAGTAGCGTGGAAGAGGGAGGGAGGGAGAGAGAGAGAGATAGCAAGTGTGCTCCACGCACATCAGGGGCTGTAGTGGTGGAAACGGCTAGCTGTCCTCGTTCGTTGGCGTGGTGTAGTCTCCGATGTTGGCGACGAGCTAGTTTCTAAATATTAATACACTTTGCTAGCTAGCGAGGACATTCCACCTCACACTACAACGTGCTATACTTCTTAGCAGTAACACCGGGCGATCTTCAGAGCTGGTGATGTGAATTCTTGCTTCCTCCACACGGCCACTCTACCGTAGTTCATCCGTAACACGGACACTAACAGACCTAACAAACTTGGAGTTAAACTTGCAATTAACTGACTTATCCTACCGTCACTCTTTCTCAATCACATGTGAGCTATCCGGGCGCCGCCATCTTCTCTCTTAACATTCTCCGTCTGCCCCTTGTCCCGCCCTCTCCGCTCACTCCATTGGCCAGTGCACCAACTTTCCAGTCACTGATTGGCTGGACCTATGGTCAAGTTCTGTGATGCTATTGGGTGTGGAACAGAGATTGATATCCCAAAGTTATCGCAGGGGCCAATGGAGAGAGCGGAGAGGGCGGGACAAGGGGCAAACGGAGAATGTAAGAGAGAAGATGGCGGCGCCCGGATAGCTCACATGTGATTGAGAAAGAGTGACGGTAGGATAAGTCAGTTAATTGCAAGTTTAGCTCGAAGTTTGTTAGGTCTGTTAGTGTCCGTGTTACGGATGTTACAGATGAACTACGGTAGAGTGGTCGTGTGGAGGAAGCAAGAATTTACATCACCAGCTCTGAAGATCGCCCGGTGTTACTGCTAAGAAGTATAGCACGTTGTAGTGTGAGGCGGAATGTCCTCGCTAGCTAGCAAAGTGTATTAATATTTAGAAACTAGCTCGTCGCCAACATCGGAGACTACACCACGCCAACGAACGAGGACAGCTAGCCGTTTCCACCACTACAGCCCCTGATGTGCGTGGAGCACGCTTGCTATCTCTCTCTCTCTCTCTCTCTCTCTCTCCCTCCCTCTCCCACGCTACTGATTGATGTTGTGGTAAGTAATACCCTCCCCGTTGTGACTCCACATCGTCAATGAGTTGCAAAGTGTCCGGGACGGTAATATGCATCTTGGGAACATTTCCATACACTTTGATGACCGTGGCTCAACCATTTTGAACTAAACGTTGAACAGAACAGTGCAACGAACAGCATAGTGAATGTGAAAAACATTGAATTTTGATTGTGTTATGTGTTTAATGGACAAAATGTTCTTTTGTTGCATTTATGTATATAAGTTTATTGCATTTATGAATGTATGTTGCTAGTGTTATTAACACACAGTGGATTTAGTGCATGTTGGTACGGGGCAATGATATTTTGTGTTCTGGTTATTGTGCCTTGTTTCAGTTAGAAGAACTCACCGGTGAGTAGGACAGGTATCTGTGTTAAGAATATTGTCATGAACAGGGTGGAAAGTGTTTCAGTGTGAAATAATTGTTTGAAGCTTTAATTAAATAATACATTTCATTTAATATAACTTTTTCCTATGGTTGGTTCCACCTGTTACACTTCGTAGCTAGTAACCTTAGACTAACAAAACTATTTCCCTTCTCGCTGAATTTGCATATGATTAACCTGATTATTGGAAATTAGCGGTGTGAACATTTTTATTGAAAAGTTGTATTCTTTCCCCCAAACATTTAGCTAGGACCACACTCGCTCCTAATGCCCAATTGACGTCAACTAGACTGCGCCATGAGCTGGAGATGGCCAGGCAGAAATTGGACTGGCAGCAGGAGATGCTGAAAGACATGACTATTTGAGAGCGACTTCCTGAGGGAACAACTGGCTATGAGTAAGTCAATTTGCCATATTTGACAATACACTTGGGAACTTGAAACCTTTTCGTGCCAGCCCATACGTGCCCTCATGGTCTAATACCGTGTGCTTATAATCTCTAATGCTAAGTACATCAAGTTAACATTGTGTTGCTG
>NC_137924.1:4802345-4804845 GCF_963457725.1 Sprattus sprattus | reverse complement strand
AACACGTCAAACAACACACACCCAGCACAGCACAGCAAATCCAAACACACACACCTGAGCATGCTAAACACACACTCAAAACAACCAAACAAATATCCCAGAAGCCAAAAAACATACTTCTCACACAGCATCCTCCAAAACTAAACACTCCTCCTGTTACCGCACACACTACCAGGACCAGTCAGCGTCCGACACATACCACACTGTCCACCCAGCACCCAACCCTGGCCAGTCCCAGCCCAACCCCCACCTCACACACCCAGCAGGTAGGCCCGGCCGCCCCCAGCCCATCCAGTGTCTCCAGCCTCCAGTTTGCCACCACCCAACGGCCTCGTAGGTCCCCGGGTAACTCAGCCATCCCTCTGCCTAAGATAGCTACTAATCCTGGCTCTGATTTCGTTTAGTTTGCAATCTCCATTTTGTATTTATTATTTCATGATTCATGTTTTTTTTAAATTATTAATATGCTGTGCAGAGGGATCTAAATTCATGCCAATCTACACAGAATAAGCTAGGTGAAGCTAGGCTAGAAGATAATGTGCTAATCTCGGTCTAATGGTGATGACAGCTAGCTGTGTCTATGTTACTGGTTTGTAGTGAGAACTGTGGTTGTCATATACAGAAGTCTATGGTGTGAGATCCCACTCAGTCAGTGCTCTGACTGAAAACCAAAGAGATGAACAAACAGAGAGGCAAAGAAAGCAGTGTTTTATTAATCTAACACTGAAAGCAGTGTCCTATTAATCTAACACTGAAAGCAGTGTCCTATTAATCTAGCACTGAAAGCAGTGTCCTATTAATCTAACACTGAAAGCAGTGTCCTCAGGACTATGATGTCATAGTTAACTCCGCTAACTCCGACTCTGCCCTTATCTGTCCCAAATTTTCTCTAAATTTCCGCCAGACAAAACACACACACACACACACACACACACACACACCCACACACACACACCAAACTCAGTTGCTTTCAGTTGCTAGATGTACTCCAAAGATTAATGTAGTTTAAATCATGCCCAGCTAGATGTTCTCTAAATCATGATGTAATTTAAATCATGTAGTTTAAATTATGATGTACTTTAAATCGTGCCCAGCTAGATTAACCCTAAATCATTTTGTAGTTTAAATCATGATGTAGTTTAAATCATGCCCAAATAGATTAAATCTAAATCATGATATAGTTGTTATGTAGTTTAAATCATGATGTGGTTTAAGTCATGATGTGGTTTAAATCATGCCCAGCTATATGAACTCTAAATCATGATGAAGTTTAAATTATGACCAGCTAGATGAACTTTAAATCATGATGTAGTTTAAATCATGATGTAGTTAAAATCATGCCCAGCTAGATGAACTCCAAATCATGATATAGTTTAAATCATGATGTAGTTTAAATCATGATGTTGTTTAAATAATACCCAGCTAGATGAACTTTAAATCATGATGTAGTTTAAATTAGGACAAGCTAGATGAACTTTAAATCATGATGTAGTTTAAATTAGGACCAGCTAGATGAACTCTAAATCATGATTTAGTTTAAATTAGGACCAGCTAGATGAACTCTAAATCATGATGTAGTTAAAATCATGCCCTACTACATGAACTCTAAATCATGATGTAGTTTAAAACATGATGTAGTTAAAATAATGCCCAGCTAGATGAACTCTAAATCATGATTTAGTTTAAATTAGGACCAGCTAGATGAACTCTAAATAATGATGTACTCTTAATCATGCCCAGCTAGATGAACTCTAAATCATGGCACCTATGGAGATCCCTCAGGACTCCATGGAGGATCTTGTCTTCAGACCATCTGCACCTAAGAGTTTTTATTTTAACACAGAAATAAGAAACAGAATGCCATTTACATAAACAATGGTGAGTCAGAAAGTTTTAATGAAGGTTGCTCTTTTTACTATCATTTTTGGTCAAATCCTCTCATCTAACCCTAGATTATTACGTATATAAGGTAAAATTATCCTCATGTTTTGTAAATGTTTTGTAAATGTTGTAGATATAGTAACTTCCTCAAGGGCTATAAATCTAAATTCTGGCTAGTGTAATAACTGTAATTTATGTAATTGCCAGTTACTCTTCAGCCAGTCAGGACAGGCAGAAAGCTTTAGGTTGGCCATGCCTGTTATGAAACGCCCTCTGTCTATCACGCAGCTCCCCGCCAATCAGAGGATGGACACCCTCTCCCTAGCCCCGCCCCTGTCAGTGAGAGGCCCAGTAACAAACGGGGTAATGATGACACGACGTGTGTTTACTGGTCATGGCCGCTGTCCGTCACTCTGGCCCGTCACGTTATGTCACGCCACCTCACTCCATCCCTCCCTTGACATCACGCCTGTAACTCCTCCCACCTCCACAAATGTTAACTCCTCCCACCTCTTCTACACGCCTGTAACCTCACCCCTCTCTCTCTCTCTCTTGCGTAACTCCTCCCACTGGTCATATGACACTCCATCCCGCTCTGAGTCTGGAGGAGTTGGAGGTT
>NC_137924.1:4777345-4779845 GCF_963457725.1 Sprattus sprattus | reverse complement strand
ACACACACACACACACGCACGCACGCACGCACACACACACACACACACACGCACGCACGCACGCACGCACGCACGCACGCACGCACGCACGCACGCACACACGCACGCACACACACACACACACACACACACACACCTCCATACCACTCAACAATCTCCCCAAAACAGACGGTACACATCACACACACACACACACCTCCATACCACTCATCAGACTCCCTGAAACACAATCACGCACACGCATGCACACACACACATACACACACACACATACACACACCTCTATACCATCAGCTCATAACACAAGGTGAAAATATCACATACACATAAAAACACTTCCATACCTGCCAGACTTCCAAACTATTTCCATACCTCTTAACCATGCCAGGAAATACAAGGCAAACATCACACACACAGTTCCATACCACTCAACCATCAGCCCAAAACACACACACACCTCCATACCACTCAACCATCAGCCCAAAACACACACACACACACACCTCCATACCACTCAACCATCAACCCAAACACACACACACACACACACACACACACATGCACACACACACTTTCATACCAGTCAACCATCAGCCCAAAGCACAAAGTCAATATATCACACACACACTTACATACCAATGACTAATCCACTGGAAATAATGTCTAAACACGCACACACACACAACCCTCAATACCACTCAAACCATCAGCTCAAAACAACCACACACACAAACATCAATACCCTTCAACCATCAGCTAAAAACAGACACATACACACAAACATCAATACCCCTCAACCATCAGCTCAAAACGCACACACAGTAACACATAATGTAAACCCTTACTCTTAGCATATAAGTGCTATGACCTCTTCACCTGTGTGTGTGTGTGTGTGTGTGTGTGTGTGTGTGTGTGTGTGTGTGTGTGTGTGTGTGTGTGTGTGTGTGTGTGCATGTGTGTGTGTTTGTTGCAGGTTTCTACAGGGCCGTGCGCCAAGAGCCTGTGGAGTTTGGAACCATGGGAGGAAACACACACATCAAGTACGCCTCCTGGTACGAGTGCGGAGTCGCCATCCCGGGGAAGTGGTAGGACCCCCCCCGTGGGCTGGCCACAGATCTGCCTGAGAGAAAGACTAGTCCAGAGAGACTGCCTGCAATGCCAAGAACAATCCTGTGGCTTGGGCGGATTGAGGAACACAGCGTCTCCTGAGCATGTGTGTGTGTGTGTGTGTGTGTGTGTGTAAGATATATCTGTAATCTTTAAGAGTTATTGATCCACACCAAAGAACCTGCACCGCACACACACACACACACACACACACACACACTAGAGCTACTGCTATTCCAGACGCATGAATCTCATTGAGAGTAAGTGAGACAGATAGGAGATTTATTAAACACAGACTGGGAGGTTGGCGTCCTGATGCAGGTCAGACAAGGTGCTGTTATTTATAAAGCATATCAATGCTACCAGTAGAAACACACACACACACACATTCAAGCACACACACACACACACACACACACACACACACACACACACACACATTTAAGCACACACACACAAGCACACACACACACACACACACACACTGACCCCAAACACTCTGATATGTACCATTATAGCTTTGCTGAACATCTTAAGGGGTCCAGGCGGTCTCTGCACATAGACACAAGTCTTTATGTATATTGAGTTATAGAGCTTATTTATCACAGACGTGCTTACGTTCCTATCTGCCATATGTGTGTGTGTGTGTGTTTATGTGTGTGTATGTGTGTGTGTGTGGTGTAGTCAGGTGGGTGTGTGTGGTGTTGTCAGGTGTGTTTGTGAGTAGTGTGAGTTTGTGATTAGTGAAATTGTGTGTGTGAGAGAAAGATAGGTTTGCATGTGTTATTGTGTGTGTGTGTGTGTGTGTGTGTGTGTGTGTGTGTGTGTGTGTGTGTTGGGGCCATGGCTGTATCTGTGTCTGTGTCCACTCTGCTGGGTTTGCACAGACAGCCATCTGCCCTCGTGTTTACAAGCTAAGGATTTTATATGCACATCTCTATGGGGGAACTCCCCAACTATACAGAACATTATTTTATTTTTATGTATGACTATGTAATATTTTCTGAAATAAAAGTGTTTTAATTCAACTGTTTGTGTGGATTGTCTGAGTGAAGGCTAGCCAAGTAGTGGTCTTTCAGCATCTATAAAAACCTAACAGCAGCATTTAAAGCAGCATCGACTTGGTGAAAACACACTCTTTAAGCCTCTTCTTTTATCTGCTTTTAAATCATTCCTACTATGGCTAGACTGCATCTGAGATACACACACACACGCGCGCACACACACACACACACACACACACACACACACACACACACACACACACACACACACACACACACACACACACACACACACACACACACACACACACACACACACACACACACACACACGCGCGGACACACACACACACACACGCAGAGAGAGACACACAAAATGACAGTGAACA
>NC_137924.1:4742345-4767345 GCF_963457725.1 Sprattus sprattus | reverse complement strand
CAAGGGCTTACTCTGATACCAGTTTAGTCAATGAGGGGGGAGAAGTCGTTCCGCCCCGCCCTCTTTTCGCTGAGAAGGGCAGCATTACCGTGCGATTCAGGAGTGTGATTTGGAACACTCAAAATCTGCCACACACTCCTGTCACTACAGAGCAGCTCATCACACACACACACACACACACACACCCACACACACACACACACACACATCTTACATAAACATAAATCAAACACACACACGCACACACATACACACACACACACACACACACACACACACACACACACACACACACATCGTACATAAACATAAATCAAACACACACACACACATACACACACATACACACACACTTTTGAAACCCACAGCTTAGTCTGACCCTAGATGAACTGCTCTCCGGTGACCACAACCCTGTTCTCATGTGAGCAGAGCACCCCCTGGTGGATGAACAGTGTAGGAACACCCTGAAGGGGGAACAGTGACAATGAACTGGTCATAACTACTGCTCTGATCAGCTGCCTTCCCTGCCTGTGAAGTGTGATATTAGAACAAATTGGGGAATTTAACTTCAATTTAATTTAATTGATTTAATCAAGAACAGACCCTTATGTCTCTCCATCAACAACAAAACATTCTGATTCTTATGTGTCTCTAATAACAACAAAACATTCTGATTCTTTTGTATCTCTAACAACAAAAGCACATTCTGATTCTTATGTGTCTCTAACAACAAAAGAACGTTCTGATTCGTATGTGTCTCTAACAACAAAAGAACGTTCTGATTCGTATGTGTCTCTAACAACAAAAGAACGTTCTGATTCTTATGTGTCTCTAATAACAACAAAACATTCTGATTCTTGAGTCTCTAACAACAACAAAACATTCTGATTCTTATGTGTCTAACAACATCAAAACATTCTGATTCTTATGTGTCTAACAACAACAAAACATTCTGATTCTTATGTGTCTAACAACAACAAAACATTCTGATTCTTATGTGTCTAACAACATCAAAACATTCTGATTCTTATGTGTCTAACAACAACAAAACATTCTGATTCTTATGTGTCTAACAACAACAAACCATTCTGATTCTTATGTGTCTAACAACAACAAAACTTTTTAATTCTTACCCAATTTTGTCAAATGAAGTATTTAATAATGCCTTCTCATAGGGTGAGTTTGAGTGTGTGATTCCCACCGAACATGGTGAGTTTGAGTGTGTGTCTTACTGAACATGGTGAGTTTGAGTGTGTGTCTCTTACCGAACAGGGTGAGTTTGAGTGTGTGTCTCTTACCGAACAGGGTGAATTTGAGTGTGTGATTCTTACCGAACAGACTGAGTTTGAGTATGATACTTGTGAGTGTGTGACTGAGTTTGAGTGTGTGTCTCTTACCGAACAGGGTGAGTTTGAGTATTCTGCTACACTGGATGGCAAAGGAAAGATCAGAGCTGTCGAATATGGTGATGAGGTCATCATCTGCACAGACGAGGGAAAGAACAAAGAACTGTTACTATTTTTAAACAATCAAAAGACGACAATATAGATAATAACAAACAGATTCTGACATCCTTTTGTTTTTATTGGATTAAGCATCAAAAGTACAGCTATCAGCTATAGAATAATCCAACATCACAACTACAGCTATCCGCTATGGAATAATCCAACATCATAAATCTCACACCGGAGGAGGAACCAAAAAAAAAGCAAAAAACTTGCAGACAAAAATAACAAACATCCTATTAATCATGACCCAAGCTCATGCAAGGCCAGGTGTTAATACAGGATTGTAATATTCTCTGGCTCCCCCCCCTAATAACTGGGGACGGACTGCCAGGGCACGGTATTGACGAGGGGAGGTAGAGATGACAAACGGAGCAAAGGGACCAGTTTGGCAAAAAAATAAAATGTTTTACTTAATCTGTGACCTGATTCAGTAAAACACCAATAATACCACACTCAAGCCAGATGGCACCAGCTTCACCGTGGTGTGGTGCGTCCTGGTAACGCATGATCTAAAGCAAGAGGAGTGCCTTAAGACTCTCTGGGAATACAGGCCCAGGTCAAATGTAACAGTATGTTTATGTATAGGGGTACAGTATGTTTATGTGTAGGGGTACAGTATGTTGATGTTTATGTTGATGTATAGGGGTACAGTATATTGATGTATAGGGGTACATAATGTTGATATAAGGGGGTACAGTATGTTGATGTATAGGGGTACAGTATGTTGATATATAGGGGTACAGTATATTGATGTAAGGGGGTACAGTATGTTGATATATAGGGGTACAGTATGTTGATGTAAGGGGGTACAGTATGTTGATATATAGGGGTACAGTAAGGTTATGTGTAGGGGTACAGTAAGGTTATGTGTAGGGGTACAGTAAGGTTATGTGGAGGGGTACAGTAAGGTTATGTGGAGGGGTACAGTAAGGTTATGTGAAGGGGGACAGTTAGGTTATGTGTAGGGGTACAGTAAGGTTATGTGGAGGGGTACAGTAAGGTTATGTGGAGGGGTACAGTAAGGTTATGTGTAGGGGTACAGTAAGGTTATGTGTAGGGGTACAGTAAGGTTATGTGTAGGGGTACAGTAAGGTTATGTGTAGGGGTACAGTAAGGTTATGTATAGGGGTACAGTAAGGTTATGTGTAGGAGTACAGTAAGGTTATGTGGAGGGGTACAGTAAGGTTATGTGTAGGGGTACAGTAAGGTTATGTATAGGGGTACAGTATGATGATGTATAGGGGTACAGTAAGGTTATGTGGAGGGGTACAGTAAGGTTATGTATAGGGGTACAGTATGATGATGTATAGGGGTACAGTATGATGATGTATAGGGGTACAGTGTGTTGATGTATAGGGGTACAGTAAGGGTACCTTCGTCCTTGTACTTGATGGTGACCTCGTCGGTGCTCTGGAGCTGGCCCCTGAAGACGCGCTGCATCATGAGCAGCAGCTCGTCATACGTGATGTCCTCATTGTGGATGGGGATCCGTCTGATGTCATCGCCCAGCTGGGCCTTAATGATCAGCTTCCCGCTCAAGTCCAGCTGCCCATTCATACTGGGGACAGATACACAGACGTAAGGATACCATTACCAGCTACCACCCAGGGGGGACAGATACACAGACGTAAAGATACCATTACCAGCTACAGGGGCGCAGAAGGCACTGACCCCCACCCAGATTCATAGTGACCCTGCTCCGTCCCCACCACTCTCCCTACGTAAGGCGACCATTATCAGTTAATAACTCTGCACAGCTGATTAGGCGAAGTTAGCGTCCCCCCCAGTTCAAAAAATCCCATCTGCACCGCTGACCAGCTACCACCCAGGCATACCATAACCACGTTTCCATGTGCGTCATAGATGTATCCACGCTTAACCTGCACCCCTTGTCAGGCTAATTAAAACTGAAATCAGTCCTTGCAATGCATTTCCAGACTAACTGGGTCAGGCTCTATTGCATTCAGCCATTAGGCTTCATAATCCTCAATGCTGTTATTCTTGTCCATACATGCACTCACTGCGTATGCCATAACAGTTTGGCTCTCTTACAGCTGGGGTTTTAATTCATTTATTATGTATTTCTTTCTTTTGCTGCAACAGTAAACCGTTCTGACCCTTTGCCTGGCCTACCGTGTGTGCACATAAGTCAAAGTCCGAAGGGCACAGGGGGCAAGATGATTGGGAAGGACGCTGTGTGTGTGTGTGTGTGTGTGTGTGTGTGTGTGTGTGTGTGTGTGTGTGTGTGTGTGTGTGTGTGTGTGTGTGTGTGTGTGCCAACCTTTATCCTAAATGATAAAGCCGATACTCAATGGACAGGTATGCTGCAACCGCAAAGAGGAAACTAGATAGCTGATCAGATATGTAGCCTTGCATTCTCAGCTCCCTCTCTGTATTTCAAATATGTTTATCGCATTTCTAACGTTCTCGAACAAAAACAGTCACAGGGGAAACGCCATCATAGATTACACACACAATTATCGATGGTAACGATCATCCAGCCTTGCAGGTGTCAAAGCTGTCAACTGTCCCAAGAACGCCTTGCAATCGCCAACCGCAGCCAACCGCAGCACTAGCAATGCTTTAATCGCGATTAAACAATTTGGTGCGCAGTTAACGTGTTGGTTGCGCTTATGTGAATTCCCCTACACAAGGCGTTGTCTATGCGTGCCTACAGCCACCTTGGATGCCCACATGCACGTAAACATACGCTGCGTAGCTGAACTGGGCGAGGTTTCCAGCTCAAAGCCAGCTAATGTTAGCAACACAGCGCTATGGGGTACAGATTGCTAGCGTAACAGCTAGGTAGCTAACTGGCGGACACTGAATCCCCTAAAGCTGACTGCATCAGTTCAGCTTGTATGCTGTTAAAAAGCAGACAATCCCTCTTTCATTCCCAGGACGCGTAATCCTCCCTGAGTCCGCAGCAGAATCATGGCCTGTCAATGACACACTGCCTATTCAAACCAATTCGCTACTGTTACCACTCAAATTGGTAGTAAATGCAAGTAAATGCTAGCAATTAGCCTAACTGGTTCACAAGCCATTTTACTGTGTCACCAACAGGAAGTTTGGGCTTGCCAAATAGAGATCCACCCTACACTCAGGTCATTTGTGTTAGCTATTATGAATACGGCTTCCTGCCATGAAAATAGTCAAGCTTAGCGCTTTTACCGGCTTCAAATACCAACTCAGACAATTAACATTACGTTTATCTGACAAATTATAAGTATACAATTGTGTACGGCTCGTTTAAAGGTTTGTGAAGGATACGATAGGTGTTTCTTGCTTGACAGGCGATAGACGGCTAGGGTCACTTGTCGCTTGTCCCACTTCTGAATGCTAACACAGCTAGCTACTTAGCATGCTAGCTTGTTAGTAACCCACTTTCAGGATGGCTCAGTCTTTCGTGACATCGCCCTAGACATCATGTAAAAATGCCTCGGTTGAAGTTATATGCCTAACCTACCTGACACTCCAGTGGACTCGACCCAGCAGTAATTTCGGTTGTGACGGCAGGACCGACTCCGCGAAAACCTTCCACCCGCAATTAAAGCACTGAGCCGCTGCTGCACATCCGGAAGTCTCTGGGGTTGTCGACGTCGACCTGTACGTGGCACAGGGGACACTGCGCAGCCGCACTGCCACACAAACGCTGCTAACTTTTAGTGCCCTCCGTGACTTTAGACCTCAGTGACTCTTTAGTGGGACATGTCACCACTTACTGATGACGAGTACGGAGTATGTCCACCCTCCATGACGCCTTCTAAAAGACTACTCATCTGTGAGTGTCATCGTCATCAAGAGTACTGACCTCGTTATAACTGAGTAATCTTTATCTTCACAGAGTAATTCCACCTGGCTGACAGTCCATCACTGCGACAAGAAAGGCACCGATAAACTATTATGTCGGGATTAAGTCACGTTTGATAGATGCTTTTGTTGTTGTTTGTTTGATTTCCGGCATATGTATTGCATACAGTGGGTTGTTTGACTAGCTTAAATATTCAATACTGTCGGCACATATTGGGACAAAGGGAGTTAACTGACCTAATCAATTCTACACAGCCTACCTTTTGGAATGGTTTTTGGGTTTTCAAAATATGTCTATAGCAAACTTAATTTGAAAATAATTATACATATTTTTTAATATTAACAAGTATTTATATAGTTTACCATCACATGGTATTATTGTTTTCATATTTTAATAATTATAATAATATTATATTATAATGTATTTATATTTGTATTACATATTAAACTACATATTCAAATATTCTCATCTAAAGCAAAGTTTTCTAGAGTCAGCCCAAGAGCATGATGTGACAAACAGGTCAGTGCCTAGTGTCAGACCAGTGCCTAGTGCCATGCCAGTGTTATGCCAGGGACAGACTCCTCCACAAACAGGTCAGTGCATAGTGTAATGCCAGGGCCTAGTGTCAGGCCAGGGCCTAGTGTCATAGTGCCTAGTCATGCCAGGGCCAGACTCCTCCCCAAACCAGGCGGCTCCGTCCCTCTCATCTTCATCGGGCCTTCCATGCTTGTGTGGCTGTGAGAGGATGTATCCCTTTAGGAGTGGCATATCAGTGGGTCTAAACTCAATCCTGCACTCTTGCGATACACATTCAAGATGCAGGCCGTGATTCTGGCAAACGCTTGTTGATATTTGTGCTCAACAGCCAATCAAATACCCCTCCTCTCCGTGCTAATGAGGCAGCATGCTGATTGGCTTGAATTGTTTACGGCTCGGTTCGACAGTCTATGTGTGTGAGTGTGTGTGTGTGTGTGTGTGTGTGTGTTTCCCATTAATACCTGTCTAAGGAGTAGTGAGCACACATACTGGACGAAACGCCAGAAGAAAGTTCTACCCTTGTTTTGGATTATAATCAAGTACTATACTTTTAACACCAATACATTTTTCTTGTGGTTTTGATGTCTGGCTACCAGATAAAGAACGCTGGCTGGCCATACACACAAACAGGACCGAGCCAGAGGAGGAACAGATCCAGGTCAGAGGTCAGAATCTGCATTCCGTCTGAGACACAGCCTCTGTGGGTATGCGCTGTATGCGGCGCATAGGGGCGCTGCACCATGGGGGCGCCAAAGCGATGTAAAAAATTAAAAAAAATAAAGGTTTAGGGTATTTTCTATATATAGCTGCTGTTGTGCGTTTCTAAATCATTTCTGCATTTCCTTTTGGTGAGGGGGGGGGGGGGCACCAAAATTGTTGCTGCATACCCCCCTAACACTGGGCAGTTGCACCCCTGTCTATCGTCCAGGAGCCAGAACGAGCCACTGAGGATGAGTGTTCAGAGAGCTACTCAGGACCATACTGGACCCTGACCTGGGAGAGAGGCTCCTCAGGGACGTGCACAGGAATTTTGAAGGGCAGTTGCTCTGCTCTGAAAAAAAAGGGGCTCTCTTTCTAGCCGCCGCCACGCCCCTGTCCCCTGGACGAGTATTCTGCGATTATTTAATCAACATGAAGTTCTGCAGCCGTAATACTGTTAAAAAAAATTAAATTCCTTCAGAGGGGCAACTTCAGTCGAGGAGGGCAAACGGGCAGTGGCCCGAGCAACCTTAGCCTCCTCCTGTGCACGTCCCTGGGCTCCAGCATAGACACTAAACATTCAGTCTATCCCCTGTTATCACAGCGACCAGTGGTCCTCAGGGAGCGGTCCAGGGAGAGAGAGATATGATAACAGCCAACCAACAACAGAACATAAAACATCCCTTTAGTTTATTGGTGTAAACATTCCAAAATGACCTCATGCAAGCAATCATGTGACCATCCATCCATTCCTTCACAGTGCTGGATAAATCACTCACAATCTCTGTCACACACAAATGCACACACACACACACACACACACACACACACACACACACACACACACACACACACACACACACACACACACACACACACACACACACACACACACACACACGAACACATACACATACACATACACATACACATACACACACATACGTAACAAAGTCAGAAAAAATAATTTTCTCACATAGATGATAGCTTATCTGTTACCAAATAAGTAATTCATGACTATTTTGCATACGTCTTCATGTGACAGCTTGTATGCATGTGTTTGTGGTGTGCTTTGTGTGGGTGTGTGTGTGTGTGTGTGCGTGTGTGTGTGTGTGTGTGTGCGTGTGTGTTTGTGTGTATGTGTGTGTGTGTATGCCAATATATGGGTATATAATTGTGTAATGGTTTTTTGGTTCAGTGAGGCTGATGTTAATGGCAGCAATACTGAAGCACAACCCGAGCTGATAGAGATAGAGAGAGAGAGAGAAAGAGAGATAGGGAGTGGGGGAGAGAGGTAGAGGGAGAGAGAGAGAGAAAGAGAGAGGGAGAGAGAGGGAGAGAGAGAGAGAAAGAGAGAGAGATGGAGAGAGATATATAAAGGGAGAGAGAGAGAGAAAGAGAGAGAGGGAGGGAGAGGTAGAGGGAGAGAGAGAGAGAAAGAGAGAGAGCGAGCGAGAGAGAGAGAGAACGAGAGCGAGAGAGAGAGAGAGAGAGAGAGAGAGAGAGAGAGAGAGAAAGGGGGGGGGGGATTGGAAGCCCTGCTGTTGGGGTACAGATAAATAGAGAAAAAACAGAGTGAATAAATTGAAAAAGAGAGAAAACAGCAGTAGTGGCGGCAGCTTAATCTTTCAGTTCTCCAGTCCACCTCCTCATCCATCCATCCATTCAGCCCTCCAGTTCCTCCCTCACTTCTTCTTCTCCTCCTGGGTGTGGTCGAACCAGTTCCTCCCTCACTTCTTCTTCTCCTCCTGGGTGTGGTCGTACCAGTCCCTCCCTCACTTCTTCTTCTCCTCCTGGGTGTGGTTGAACCAGTCCCTCCCTCACTTCTTCTTCTTCTCCTGGGTGTGGTCGAACCAGGCGTCCAGCAGCTTCTTGCAGTAGTACAGGTGCCACGCGTGCACTTGCACGGCGATCACCATCACCAGGTACATCACCGACACCGCCGAGAAGCCGAAGATGAAGCGGTACGCCTTGCCATGGCGGTAGAGCTGCTGGGCCACCGGGAACATCTCCATGGCGCCGAAGATGAGCGGCGCCACCGAGAACAGCCCCGAGCTGATCATGCTGATCACCAGGTAGCTGATGTTGTTCCTAGGCAACGCCAGGGCGCCCACCAACGAGGGGATGACGCTGAGCAGGTACGGGTACTCCCACTGGTAGGGCGCGGCCACCACGTCGGGGGAGACGAGGTCGAGGTGCGTCACGGCAACCTGGGTCGCCACTAGCAACCAGATCAGCAGCTGCACGATGGTCAGTGTCTTGATCTCAGACCTGAAGGAGGCGCTACAGCACACACACGCACACACAAACACACACACATACACACACACACACACACACACACACACACACACACACACACACACACACACACAGGTTATGAGGGAGTGCATAGAGTACCACAAATAAAATGCCACATGCATAGGAATGAGCCTAGCAATCGCACACACACACACACATGCCTTTAACATTACAGTTATAATTAAGTACATGCCATATGCAGATAAAGAATTTCACTCTCACACACACACACACGCACACACACACACACACACACACACACCCACACACACACACACACACACACAGACGCACACACACACACACACACACACAGCCCACTGTGGAGCAGAGTAATACCTCATCTGGTATGGGAGTTGGGATGGTCCCACTTTCTCCTTTGGTTTAAAGTCATTCCCGTCTGGTCTTGTTCCTGATGATCCAGTGGCTCTTGCTCCCACCCGTGATGTCATGGTAACCACTAGTTACAACAATACAGAACTACATTACCCAGAAGTCACTCGTGCATGCAGAAAATAAATACTGGTGAGAGGAAGTAATGGACCACAGAAACATCAGAAAATAAGAAAGAGAGGAGTAAGGAAGTAAACATTGAATCTGATTAATATGTTATTGCACATTCATTGCGTGTGTTCATGCATGAAGCAGATAAAGTGCAGTCTCAAGTCCTTCTCAAGAACACTTAATATGGCCTATTATTATTTTTATTAGTAGTAGTAGTAGTATTAGTATTAGTCCTAACAGTGGTGTAGTCCAGGGTATACGCAGGTATACGGAGTATACCCACTTATTTTTCAGTCAGCATTGAGTATCACTTCTCAAAACAGGGCGTTTATCCTGTGCTGTATGGGCTGCTAAAAAAAAATTAAGAGTATACCCACTTCTCCAGGGACCACTACACCACCGAGTCCTAAGCTGTTGTTGTTGACATTGCTTTTGATGTAGTCGTTATCAAATTCTTATTGTTCCTGATGTTTTTTATAACTGATGTTATCAGTTGTTATTTTACCTTAACCACAACTTTGCAAAGATTCATACAGTCTTCGTTGTGATTCTCTGGACAGATGGTCACAATCATAGACATGTATAGATGTCTATGGTCACAATAGCCTATCTAGCAACCATCCCGGCACCGACACTTCCGACTCCCGACCCTCCCGACACCCCTCCCCCACCCTGTACAGGAAGCTATCCATTCTCAGCATCTTCTTTATCCTATATAGTCTGCGTCACACGGTAACAGTAAGCTTGATATGATATTGCTATGTTATTTAAAAAAAAAACTAAAACCTCTTCTGAAGAACTCTTAATCGCCACACAATATGACATGCCACTGTGTCCAGTTTCAGCATCTGTTTACGGGCAGGCTCCCTGCACAGAGTCCGCTATAATGCAATCACATCCTCACGCTCAACAGTGTTTCACAGCTGTGTCACTGAGTCCCTAAATAGGTCAGGACGAACCAGAAAGCCTCACAATTTCATAAAGACCCCGCGTGTGAACTGCGTTTCGGCCGGATGCCTGAGCGAGCGGTTATGCCACCGGCCAGCTGTCGATGACCCATTTCATTCACGCGCACTGACGGCTTTCTCTGATACCTGCTGTCCTGATTTGAACAAAAATAAATAAATAAGTGAATATCTCGCTCTCGGATGAAGTAGGTCAGTGAGAGATTACTTACCGAGGCGATCCTGCAGGATAATCACTGATGATGAACGTTTCAGCCGCGCTCCACCAGATGATGACTCGGAAACAGGACCAACGCGAGCCTTTTTGTCAATGACAGAGCATTGGCATCTGCGCAGACGCAGTGAGAGGTCGAACATACACCGGCGCATGCAATCACAGCAGGACTATCGTCTCAGCAATAAGCGCGAGCATCACTCGAGCATGTAGTCCTCTGTCCCCTCTCTCTCTCTCTCTGTCTCCCTCTCTCTCCCTCCTCTCTCTCACTCTCTCTCTCCTCCTCTCTCTCCCTCTCTCTCTCTCTCTCGCTCTCTCTCTCTCTCTCTCTCTCTCTCTCTCTCTCTCTCTCTCTCTCTCTCCCTCTCTTTCATCTCTTTCATACACACACACACACACACACACACAGACAATTCACGCACTGCTGTAGCCTATATATTTCTGTTAACTATTATTTTTACCAAAGTGATCAAAATAAAACCTTAAAATAAAGCATATAATTTAGCATTTACTTGTCCTTACAATAATTACAATTATCCTATGTTAATAAGTGAACCTACTTATTTTGTATTCTGATTCTTTAGTCTTTTCTTGCAGGAGTTGCGCAAAGAGCACGATTCCTCTTTCCTCTCCCACATGCATAGTAGGCTATTCGATATGATATGCAATGCTTTTCTCTCCAAACCATTTGTAAGCATTTATCTCACTGTCCCAATCTGATTATGAAACCCAGATTAGCCCCTTCAGCTTGCTCCACTCGGAAGCCTGGTCTTAATCTCTAACATCACGGGCAATATACATTCGTATCATAACTTATGATGTAGGCCTACATATAATGTAACATAAAAGGTTGTGAGTGCATTATTTGTAATTCATGATTTAGACTTGATAAATACTTGGTGATAAACAGCGATTAAAATCGGTGTGTATATCATTATATTACTGTATTCAAAATATTCAAAAGAATTCATGACAAAAACATCAACACACTGTACTTTTAAGTAATTCAACTTTATTTTAAAAAACATCCAAAAAACAGAATTGTAACATTGTAATAAAAAAAACAGTAAAACGACAAAGCATAGTTTATCATTTAAAATATGCCATTTTACTATGTTTAGCACCAAAGATGAACCCCAAATGTAGTACCATGTGTACCAAATGTGTACCATGATGTGTACCATGATGTGTACCATGATGCGGTGGCCTTGCGGCACACATCCAATTAACTTAGTTAAGGCACAGAAGGCTGAGGGAACTAAATGAGCTTCATATAGAATGGCTTTGCCATGTTTAAACTCTTTAGTTCATCGGGTCATGATGATTACCTGATCCTGGATCTGCAGCAGCACCGGCCACATCAGTAGACTGGACTGGGTTCTAGTTCTACTTCAGGTTCTAGAACAGATCGGGTTCTAATCTGCCGTGTTCTAGATCTCCAGCTAAATTCTGAAGCCTGCGCGGTGATAGTAGTGTCTTTAGATAGCTGCAGAATGGATTTTGGGACAGATCGGGCTCTTATCTGGCCTGGATCCGAATGTAAACCACATCTGTGTCGAATATAAACCAGATCTGTGCCGAATGTGAGCCAGATCAGGACTAGGTCAGGGTTGGGGGTTTGGGGTTAGGTAGGGTGTGCAGGAGATGTGTGTGGATATGTGTCTCTGTATACGTATCTGTGTTTGTGTCGTGTGTGGGAGTGAGCACTGGGAGTGAAAAACTAGAATAGTTCTGGCAACACCGCCTAAAGGCCGTTTTTTACTTCGATTCTCTGCGATTCGGTCGTAGAGGGATACTTTGGTAGGCCTTGGCACGCCTTGGCAACACCTTCACCCAGGTGTTAACGCCAATCAATGACTTCCAACAAAGAGGTAATGGGGTGGCTACGGCCTCGACAAACAGTCATTACCCCACCCAGTGGTCCGGCGCTGAATAGGTTTCAGCACGGATAGCCGTCGGAGTAGTATGTAGGGCCGACTAGTACGTTCAAATTTTTCTACATTTTTCGGAATCCACCGCCCACCCATTTTTTTTTGAGGACGGAGAGGGATGCAGAAGTATATTGAGGCCTTAAGGATTGGTTGACAGAGGTGGGCTGGGTGCAGGTAGACCCAGTTCTTATCCTTCGTCAGCTGCTATGTAAAATACATTTTCACAAATAATAAATGGAGCTGAGCTTAATTAACATGTTATGAAAACACAAGTTCAAATCACATGGTAAATAAATGGTAAATACAAGACAAATAAATAAATGCTAATAATTGACTGCTTTAGCTCGTGTTGGGTTTTATCTTCTGTTTATCATCAACCAAACAAGAATGAGGTTTTTTTTTTAACAATCACTTGAATCAATATTTCAGGAATTACATCCGTTGCCTCACTCAGTGTGTAAGGCAGCTGCCAGCCTGGTACGACAGAACCCAGAACAGCAGAACCCAGAAGGCCATTTCAGCGCCAGAACAGGACTAACTCAGTCGCTAAGCTGGAGGCTATCAAACGTGGTTTAACACTCATAAGTTAGCCAGAGGCTATCAAACATGGTTTAACACTCATAAGTTAGCCAAAGGCGATCAAACATGGTTCAACACTCATAAGTTAGTAAAAGACTATCAAACATGGTTTAACACTCATAAGTTAGCCAAAGACTATCAAACATGGTTTAACACTCATAAGTTAGCCAAAGACTATCAAACATGGTTTAACACTCATAAGTTAGCCAAAGACTATTAAACATGGTTTAACACTCATAAGTTAGCCAAAGACTATCAAACATGGTTTAACACTCATAGGCTGGGTTTGCAGGCTATCAAACGTGGTTTAACACTCATAGGCTGGGTTTGTAGTTTCTTCTCCAAAAATATTTGATTGAATCCAAATGTATGTGGGTTTGTTCCTAGTTTGTATTGCTTGACTACTGCCGTGAGGTCTGAGTAATGCACTTAATGTAAAAACTACATTACCCATAGATGAACATAATTCAGCTAGGTGTACCTACTAAGAATGTTATAGAAGTACATACATGTATAGAAGTACACACACACACACACACACTGTATCTGTCTCTGTCTCTCTATGAAACACACACACACACACACACACACACACACACACACACACACACACACACACACACTGTATCTATCTCTGTCTCTCTCTCTTTGAAACACACACACACACACACACATACACACACAAACACACACACAAATAAACACACCCACGCACACACACACCAACCACTCTCTCACGCATTTTACTCTCTTTCACATGAATACACACAAACCTTATACGTACAACCATCAAACTCTCTCTCACACAAACACACACACACACACAAACACCCACACACCTACACACACACACACACACACACATACAAACACACAAACACCCACACACCCCCACACACACACACACACACACACACACACACACACAAACACACAAACACACACACATACACCATGGCCTTCCTCATAGGCCCCAAAAGTCCTTTCTTCTGCAACAGAAACAGAGCTGTAGCATGACTTCAAAGGTAAAGTCCATTCTTCTCTTTCATTTGCCTTCTCTCTCTCTCCTTTCTCTTTCCCCTTTTTTCTTTCTTCTCCCCCTTTCTTTCTTTCTTTGTTTCTCTTTTTCAGTCTTCAATCCCCGCCCCCCATCTCTCTTTCACCTTCTCTCTCTCTCTCTCTCTCTCTCTCACTCTACATGGGGTAGAGCAGGAACCCAGAGAAGGACGAGTGGACGTACTGTCCGGCGTACAGCCCCGCGGCCTGCTCCGAGGGCAGCTGGATGTGGACCGTGTCCCCTGGCTGCAGAGGCACCACCGCGCTGCCCGACGCCTGGTCCAGGAAGCCCTTCTTGTACTCGTCGTAGGTGTACATCACCGGCTCCCCATTGCGGTACAGGCCGACCCAAACGTTGGTGCCCTTGCAGTGCACATGGTAGCTGAAGTAGTAGATGCCCGGGAGGTCACAGGTGAACACGCCCGTCTGCGGGTTGTAGTTCTGCCGGCCGTTGTAGAGGATCTTGTCGAACACCACGGGTGTACCGACCGGAGGGAAGGGCGTGTCGAGCTGGGCGGTGAAGGCCGGCATCTCCAGGCCGCTGGCGATCACCTCGGGGGCTCCACCGTACTTCCCCTTCTTGTAGGTCTTCACCCCGTCCAGCGCCGGACCCATCTCTGGCAGCACGGCCCCCATGTCCCCATAAGGTTCTGATGCTCCGGGTGGGCCCGGAGGTCCAGGAAGCCCGGGGCGACCCGGTTGGCCAGGTGGGCCGCCAGGTCCTGGGGTTCCTGGAGGTCCGCTGGGGCCTGCCACACCTGGGCTGCCTTCACCTGCAGGTCCAGGTTGGCCTGGAACTCCTCCCTCTCCTTTTGGTCCAGTGGCTCCAGGAGGTCCAATCGGCCCACCGGGCCCTGAGATTCCAGGGATTCCCTTTGGTCCCTGAGGCCCCTCTGGGCCAGGAGCGCCTCCCCCGCCCTTCAGGCCCGGCAGACCCGGTCCACCTGGAGGTCCGTTGAGACCCTTCTGTCCTCCCTCCCCCTGGGGGCCCGTGGGCCCTGGCAGACCTCTCGGCCCGGGCTCGCCTCCTTCTCCGGGGCCTCCGTGATCCCCCGGTAACCCTGTGGGTCCAGTTTCTCCAATGGGACCAACTTCTCCTTTTGGACCCACAGGTCCTCCGTCACCTCTCTGTCCGGGTACGCCTATACCCCCTGGAGGCCCCATGCGACCCGGAGGTCCGGGGGGCCCGCTTGGTCCTGGCGGGCCCAGTGAGCCCGGTGGACCTCCTTGACCTCTGTCTCCCTTCGGCCCACTAGGACCTGGCTGGCCTCCCAGCCCCTTATCTCCCTTCGGTCCTGGGTATCCCGGTTTGCCGATTCCTGGTAGACCTGGTTTCCCGGGCAACCCTGGCAGACCTGGTTGTCCTTTGCCACCCTGTGGGCCTGGTTGTCCCGGTTCGCCGTCCAGCCCTGGTTCACCGATTCCGTCTGGTCCGGGTAGTCCCTGATGCCCCCCCTGCCCTGGTGGGCCAGAAGGTCCGGGCTCTCCATGAGGTCCTGGTTTGCCTGGCACACCTGATGGCCCCGGCATTCCTGGCATTCCTGGTTTTCCAATGCCTGGCAGACCGCCCTGCCCGGGGCGTCCCGGAGGTCCTGAGGGCCCCTTGTGGCCGGGCAACCCAGGCATTCCGGTCCCCTTATCCCCCTTTGGTCCTGGCAGGCCAGGAAGCCCTGGAAGTCCCTTGTGCCCAGGCTCTCCTTTCAGGCCCGGGGCTCCAGGTAGGCCCTGCCCTCCGGGTTTTCCCATACCGGGCAGCCCGTGGGGTCCTGGGAGTCCGGGCGGACCGCCTGGCCCCTCTGGCCCCTCTCCTCCGCTGGGTCCCTGATCTCCGGGCGGTCCCGGCAGGCCTGGGCCCCCTGGTTTCCCTGACATTCCTGGCATTCCAGGTTTTCCAACTCCAGCGATTCCTGGCGGTCCAGGTTGGCCGGGCTTTCCAAATGACCCCGGGAGTCCGTTACCTGGAGGTCCTTGTGGTCCTGACGGACCGGGCGGGCCAGCTGGTCCTGTAGGTCCGACAGGTCCAGGCTCGCCCTGAGGGATACCCTCCGCTCCCAGGGGTATGGTGAGTCCTAACGGGATCAGAGGAAGGACAGGAGTCAATTTAACTCCACTAAGACTCAATTTAACTCCACTAACACTCAATTTATCTCTACTAAGACTCAATTTAACTCCACTAAGACTGTATTTAACTCCACTAAGACTCTATTTAACTCCACTATGACTCAATTTAACTCTACTAGAACTCAATGTTACTCTACTTAGACTGAATTAAACTCCAGTAAGACTCAATTTAACTCTACTGAGACTCAATGTAACTATACTTAGACTCAATTTATGTCCACTTAAACCCAATTTAACTTCACTAAGACTCAATTTAACTCCACTAAGACTCAATTGAACTCTCCTGAGACTCAATTTAACTCCATATAAACCCAATTGAACTCCATTTAGACTCAATTTAACTTTTGATGGTATCAGTACTTGTGTGATATTGATGGTATCAGTACCGGTTGAGATGTGCTTCTCCATCACTATGTGTGTGTCACTAAGACTCAATTTAACTCTACTGAGACTCAATGTAACTATACTTAGACTCAATTTATGTCCACTTAAACCCAATTTAACTTCACTAAGACTCAATTTAACTCCACTAAGACTCAATTGAACTCTCCTGAGACTCAATTTAACTCTATTTAAACCCAATTTATCTCCACTTAGACTCAATTGAACTCTCCTAAGACTCAATTTAACTCCATATAAACCCAATTGAACTCCATTTAGACTCAATTTAACTTTTGATGGTATCAGTACTTGTGTGATATTGATGGTATCAGTACCGGTTGAGATGTGCTTCTCCATCACTATGTGTGTGTCACTAAGACTCAATTTAACTCCACTAAGACTCTATTTAACTCCACTTGACTCAATTTAACTCCACTAAGACTCTATTTAACTCCACTAAGACTGTATTTAACTCCACTAAGACTCTATTTAACTCCACTAAGACTCAATTTAACTCTACTGAGACTCAATGTAACTCTACTTAGACCCAATTTAACTCCACTAAGACTCTATTTATCTCCACTATGACTCAATTTAACTCTACTAGAACTCAATGTTACTCTACTTAGACTGAATTGAACTCCAGTAAGACTCAATTTAACTCTACTAGAACTCAATGTTACTCTACTTAGACTGAATTAAACTCCAGTAAGACTCAATTTAACTCTACTGAGACTCAATGTAACTATACTTAGACTCAATTTAACTCTATTTAAACCCAATTTATTTCCACTTAGACTCAATTGAACTCTCCTAAGACTCAATTTAACTCCATATAAACCCAATTGAACTCCACTAAGACTCAATTTAACTCCACTATGACTCAATGTAACTCCACTAGAACTCAATTTAACTCTACTATAACTCAATTTAACTCTGCTTAGACTCAATTTAACTCTACTAAAACTCAATTTATCTCTACTAAAACTCAATTAAATTCTTCTAAAAATGTCATCCTCTGTTCTCATTCACAACTGATCCTAGATAGTTAGATAGAACTTCAAGCATCCCTTTGGGAGTTTTGGGCGTGGTCTATTTTAACATAGTGAGCAGCAGGCAGGCGCTATCGATAAAACAGAAATGTCAACACAGTCCATTCATAAAACATACAAAAATGTTGTAATATTGATTTAATTTAGATAGCATCGATACAGCATTCTATGCTCAACTTATTTATTTACATTTAAACATAAAGATGTCATAGCCATAACATCCAGTATGATGTGAATCATGATTTATGTAAATTATTGCATTTAATATTTGTTTTTGTAGAGATAGGGACACCTTAGCATAACATCTAGCATGATTTAAGGTAGAATGTATGTGGATGTTAAATTAATCATGTAATGTTTGTTTACTTATAAGTATAAGTACAGTTGAACATGTGGAGGCACAACATCAAATATGATTAGATTCAATTATATATGCTAATGCTAATATGATGCTAATATGATGATAATTTTTATTATTATTAGAAGTCAGAAAGCAGTCTTCTTTTTATATATGTGTAATGTGATTTGTTTGTCTAAGTAAACTGCATAAACCCATACATCAAATGTCAAACATTTAACATAATAATGATTTTTTTTAATAATTGTATCAGTATACATTGAGAAGAGGATGAGTAATCGGTGGTCACTGATCCGTATCAAAGATGATCAGATATGAGATGATGACATAAAGGTTGTTTACACTAACATAGTTGACACTGAATTTGTCACAGATGTAATGATGTAAAAAGATATATCATATACATCCGTGATTGTAGTCTGTTCCATTGTAATGGAAATGAATTGTAACTCAAGGTCAGCTGTAATGCCAAAGCTATGCTACATGCTATGCTAATGCTAATGCTACATAACACCTGAAACTTTAAAGTTCTATATTTTCTTTAAAGTTCTATTTGCATTTTAACAATTTTTTTCTCAGAGGAAGCCTCAAAGCTGCAACAAAAAGCGTTTACGAAGAGACACATTCTGGAGAAATGTTTTTATCCTCTTGGCATAGTAAGTAACAATAAGTCAAATAAATCACTCCAGGACGATTCTTTTCATCCTGTCAGGATTTATTTTCCAAGACTGACCCGCAACCTATACATTATTCCTCACAGATTGCACTGTAATTTCGAACAGAGCAGTGCAGTACTTGCTGGAAGTATCAGGGCTAGATGTGGTATTGATGGTATCAGTATGACTTTTGTGATGGTATCAGTATGAACTGTGTGATATTGATGTTACCAGTACTTGTGTGATATTGATGGTATCAGTACTTGTGTGATATTGATGGTATCGGTATGACTTGTGTGATATTGATGGTATCAGTATGACTTGTGTGATGGTATCATTATGACCTGTGTGATATTGATGGTACCAGTACTTGTGTGATATTGATGGTTTCAGTATGACTTGTGTGGTATTGATGGTACCAGTACTTTTGTGGTATTGATCGTATCAGTATGACTTGTGTGATATTGATGGTATCAGTAAGACTTGTGTGATATTGATGGTATCAGTATGACTTGTGTGGTATTGATGGTACCAGTACTTTTGTGGTATTGATGGTATCAGTATGACCTGTGTGATATTGATGGTACCAGTATTTTGTGTGATATTGATGGTTTCAGTATGACTTGTGTGGTATTGATGGTACCAGTACTTTTGTGGTATTGATGGTATCAGTATGACTTGTGTGATGGTATCATTATGACCTGTGTGATATTGATGGTACCAGTACTTGTGTGATATTGATGGTATCAGTATGACTTGTGTGATAGTGATAGTACCAGTACTTGTGTGATATTGATGGTACCAGTACTTGTGTGATATTGATGGTACCAGTATGACTTGTGTGATGGTATCAGTACTTGTATGGTATTGATGGTACCAGTACTTGTGTGATATTGATGGTACCAGTACTTGTGGGATATTGATGGTACCAGTACTTGTGTGATATTGATGGTATCATTATGACTTGTGTGATATTGATGGTACCAGTACTTGTGTGATATTGATGGTATCATTATGACTTGTGTGATATTGATGGTACCAGTACTTGTGTGATATTGATGGTATCAGTACCGGTTGAGATGTGCTTCTCCATCACTATGTGTGTGCTAGTTGTGTGATCATATACAAACTGCCTTCATTTAATCTATGTTGTATCTTATTATCTCATTACTGTGTTAATGACAGGTTTGAATAAGGCAGTATCAAATGAGTATAAATGAGTATAAATCCATTTCAATCAGTATCAGTCAGAATCAATCAGTAGAATTCAGTTTCAATCAGTGTTAATCAGTATCTTTATGTGTGTAGTGTGTGTTGTGTGTGTCGTGTGTGTCGTGTGTGTGGTGTGTGTCTTGTGTGCGTCGTGTGTGTGGTGTGTGTTGTGTGTGTTGTGTGTGTCGGAATATGTGTGGTGTGTGTCATGTGTGTTGTGTGTCGGAATGTGTGTTGTGTGTGTCGTGTGTGTTGTGTGTGTCGGAATGTGTGTTGTGTGTGTAGTGTGTGTGGTGTGTGTGGTGTGTGTGGTGAGTGTCGTGTGTGTCAGTATGTGTGTCGGAATGTGTCTCGTGTGTGTGGTGTGTGTCGGAATGTGTGTCGTGTGTGTCGTGTGTGTCGTGTGTGTCGTGAGTGTCGTGTGTGTCGTGAGTGTCATGTGTGTCCTGTGTATTGTGTGTGTTGTGTGTGTGGTTACCTTTGTCCTTGGAGTGTGGGATCTGTGGCAGGTCCTTCCTGTACTGCTGGTAGTGCATATAGCCCTTGTCCTTGTTGCCCATGGGGCCCTTGTAGGGCATCTGGGGGACCTGGGGGATCTGGGGGTGTTGGGGGTGCTGGGGGTGCTGCAGATGCTGCTGGTGCTGCTGTGGGTGAGGCTTGTGCCCGTAGTACGCTCCGCTCAAGACATGGGGCAGCACTGCCACCTGGAGCAGAGCCACCAGGAGTGGAGCCGCCAACATGGCCTGGATCAATCAATCAATCAGTCAACCAGTTGATGAAATGACCTGTTGAAGAATGAATCAATCAATCAAAACAAGAAAGCCATCAAGCATTTGGTCAATAAATCGATCAACCAGTTGATCTATCAATCAATCGATCAATCAGTCAAACAGCGACGGCGCTACACCGGGGCTAAGGGGTGCTATAGCCCCGGCAAAAAAATGTGTAGCCCCAGTTAAGCCCCTCTAGCATTTAAGCACTGTTTTGCAAATGTCGAGGATGATTTGAGAAATGTACCAAAGCGACTGAGAAAAACTGTAAAGGTTCATACGTATGCATTCTGTTCCAATACAATCCACGCTTGCGTGTTCGTACTGCGCCTGTTCCCCGTTTACCCTGTGCTGTGTGTGTGTGTGAGAGAGAGGGGACAACTGGGACAAGAGGGGGGAGTAGGCCGTAAGGTGAACACTGTTTTCGTTTCAACCCGTTCCACTGTCTGGCATCTACACAATCTTTAGCTCATAAAAAAGAACGAGTCCTGCTAACCTACCAAAAAAAAGTTTGTCGCTGAAATTCCAGTCGATTGTCGATATGTCTTTGTTTAACTAGAGTCTTCAGAGCGTAATAAGATTTTGCCCGGGAGCCGTGCCATTCTGGATGTCCAAAAGATCCAAAAGATCATGGACTAATTTGCACTTAACCACAGCAATAGACGCATCGTCCTACTGTAAAACAACTCTGGTGAGTTTTTTTTTTTTTTTTTTTTAATCATTCAAACAAGCTGTTTGCACTTCTCGTTGCGGCTGCACTTTGTAGCCTGTTATGAGTTTTACTATTAATGTAATGTAAGTTATGATGTTGTGATCCGAGACAATATTGTCAATGCATAGTTGTTTGTTTTCATTTATTATGCATATGGAATAAATACTTGTTGCATTTTGGATGTATTGTCTGGTTATGGGCAGGCGCATGGTCGCTGTATGAATGTCACCTTTGCACGCACGTGAAACATTTCCGCCATTGCCGCTTGTATTACATTCTCGTGCTGTGTATCATAGCTGCTTTTATTGAGAAAAAAAACAAGAACCTCTTTATAAAGTAAGTGACGTCATGAAAATAAATTATTTTCTTAGCTACCCCACGTATCGGTCAAGCCCCCCCTTAGCACCGGGAGAGAAAAAATCCTGCCGCCGTGCATGCAGTCAAAGCACACAAGCAGTCTGCCAACCTATGAATCAATTCCTCCCCCTAATCCATCATTGTATTCAAGCATTCCTCACTGGCTATCATCATGCATCTACACATTCTATACAGTCTACATTCTACAGTTCATTCTGTACCCTTTGAGTGAACAAACATATTAAATCTGGTTGAAATCAGTCCTATTCCCTGGTTTATAGAGTAAATAGTCTTAATCATTGATCAGTACTAATCCCTGATGTGTAGGAGAAACAGCCTTAATCCTTGATCAATTCTAATCCCTAATCCCTAGTGTGTAGGGGAAACAGTCTAAATCAGATATGCCCAACCCGTCGATCACGATCGACGTGTCGATCTCGGAGACTTTCCCTGTTGATCTCCCCCCGAAAAAAAAAAAAAAAAATTTCATTTTCTAACTGTTTTCTTACGGACTTCGGAAGACCATAGTCAGAAAATATCTCTGAACACAGCTGAAGTGTTCTCAGGAGGATTCTTTAATTGAAATTGAATAAGGCGCCAGATTTTTAGAGACTTCCAGGCGAAAAACACATCGTTAACAGCCCTGTATCTAGGTTTGCCCAAACAGTAGATGCTGCGTGTGCTTCCTTTTACTGTGTATGCATGGCAAGTGTGACAGCGCTGAAGTTGCGTAGTGGCCGCGAGTGGTATTGCAGACAGATAGGGATTTCAAATTGGATATGAAGAATCTGACACAAAGTTTCAGCGTTAAACTAATAAAATAATTGCTGTCTGTGGTTCTATATGGGCTGTGGAAATAACTTCGAAAAATTTTAGTTTAAGATGGATTGAGAATTGATATAATTGAGAACCCCTGGTATAATGTGTTCTTGGTCACATCAATTTGAAAGCTGGACCAAAGTGTTTGATTTAATTCAATTACAGCTAAGCCCAATACAAAGATAAGCTGCAAGTGCAGTTTGGAGTCTGGACAGTATTTTTCTCTCAACGCCTCAATAGGTAGATCTTGCCTTCACCAAGGCAAAGGTCAGTAATCTTGGGCCTAAAATGTTTGGGGACCACTGGTCTAAATCATTGATCAATCCTAATCCCTAGTGTGTGTGTGTGTGTGTGTGTGTGTGTGGGGGGGGGGGGGGGGGGGCAGTCTTAATCGTTGATCAATCCTAATCCCTAGTGTGTTGGGGGAACAGTCTTAATCATTGATCGGTACTAATCCCTAATCCCACTTTTCATTCAAGAAAATGTAATAAATCCGCTTCAACATTGTCTGACTTAGGTAGTAAAATGCTAGACAGTTGTTGCTCGGTTGGCTGTTCAAATCGGGCGAGTAGACAAGCCCGGATTTAGTTTTTATCGCATTTTCAACCCGTCCACGTTGCTGCCAGCTGATTGTAGCTCTTCTGGGTAAATGTTTTTCGGACACACAGTAGAGTAGCCTTACTTTTGGAGATGGCAATAAAAGCAGTCACCCTGTTCTGGTCACCTCATTTATCAGAATAACTACCTAAACCGGGAATAGATCAAGTAATAAAGACAAGAAACAAAGCATCAACAAGATTACAATTGGATTACCCGGGTTCTGCTGTGAGATTGCGACAAGTATCGATACCTAAGTAGGATAGGCTAGTGTATCTTCTCATCCAACTGGTAATACTACAATGACTGTAGAAAATATATGGGAAGATAAGTTGTCATTCGCCAGACCAGGTGTTCGTACTTGTTTAAACCAGGAAATTGTGTAAAATGATAAAGAACAGCGTTCGGTAGGCTAAATGCTGCTAGCTAACAGGTAGCTCGTTAGCTGGTAGCTAGTTTTCAAATGGCACTCATCTTTGCTCTGATTGAGAAGATGTGTTTTGTTTTCACCTTCCAGACGACAGCGTTGTGTACCCATCCACTTCTGAAAATTAAACAACTATCATTGCTTTTGTAGGCTTTCAGTTTTTGAGATGTGTAGAGGGACAGATTTTCTATGAGATGGATGTAAATATCTCCACACTGGAGCTCAGGCAGGGACTTCTTCAAGGTTAAAGAAATGAAAATGCCAGGGTGTTTGCAGCTAATGGAACACAAGTTCCTAAACATCATTTTTTTCTAAATATCTCTGTCTGGCTATAGCGGTATGGTCTGTGGTTGATGGCGATCGTAGTTGAGTGGGCAGCACTGCTTGAAGTTGTCCACTGTTTGTCGCCATTTTCGCTCATCTTTTTGCCCGCAAGCTACCCATTGTACTCACGTGACTGAAAACTATCAATAGAGGAATTTACACTCAGTTTCAAACTAAGATTCCAAATGAAGATTCCACTAAAAGCCTCATCATCTGACCTGAACTAAAAAGGCTCCATTTTGGATTGAAGGGTGACATAAGGGAGAGTTAATGATGGTCAACATAGACAGGATGCATACAAGGGATTGGGTTTATCTCTATCATTACAGGCTCTGTCACACACACACACACACACACACACACACACACACACACACACACACACACACTATCTCACACACACACATACACACACACTGTTCTATGCTGTGGTGTGTTGGGGAGGCAGCATAAAGAAGATGCAGGGTGACTTGACAGGCTGGTGAGAAAGGCAGGGGTTGTTGTTGGCTATGAGCTGGACTGCCTCACATCAGTGGTGGAGAGAAGGACCCTGAGTAGGCTGCTGACCATCTTGGACAATGACCACCACCCCACTGTACAGTACTTTTAATGGACAGAGGAGCATCTTCAGTGGCAGACTCCTGTCTGTTATGCTCATCAGACAGGCTGAGGAAGTACTTTGTCCCCAGGGCAATTCAGCTTTACAACGCCACGCAGAAGGGGAGGTGGAGGGAGATGGACTTTTCTGCATGAGTCTACCTCAGTCTGCCCTCCTCCTCTTCTCATCTCACTTTATTCACTTCATTCCATCCCACTGCCCATCCTTTTTTACTGGCTACACTAGCCCCTTGGATTGTCTTTACTTTATTTGACTATTTATATCACTTTGCACTATCCTCACACACACAGGACTCTTTGCACTATCCACACATGCACATTAACACTCTTGCACTACTTTCCACTACTTGCAACTCTGTCACAAATTATGCACAATGTTATATGGGGCCAGACCTATCCTGTACCTGTAAACACTCCACCCCCTGTGTACATGTTCTCCCTATGTGTATTGTTTTTGTTTTTGTGCTTGTATTTATTGTGATTATTGT
>NC_137924.1:4727345-4729845 GCF_963457725.1 Sprattus sprattus | reverse complement strand
GTCCTCATCACAGCTGGTCCATGTGCTGGTTTAGGCTGCTTGGGTTGGGTTGGTTTGGGTGGGTGTTTGGGCTGGTTTGAGTCGGAGTGTTTGGGCTGGTTTGAGTCGGAGTGTTTGGGCTGGTTTGAGTCGGAGTGTTTGGGATGGTTTGAGTGGGGGTGTTTGGGATGGTTTGAGTGGGGGTGTTTGGGATGGTTTGAGTGGGGGTGTTTGGGATGGTTTGAGTGGGGGTGTTTGGGATGGTTTGAGTTTGAGGTGTTTGCAGTGCTGGCTGGTGGGACATTTCAGCGGCTCTGCTTTACGGTTATGGTCGGGCTAACGACTCACCCAGCAGGCATCCTTACGGGTGCCTCCATCGCCATGGAGACTAGGACTGGCATTCTATGGTTGCTAGGCGGTGACGGCTGTAAAGCCACGACTGAGCCGAGAGCCGAATTTTCCCAGATTCCCGTGTTCCACTACTTCCTCTCCCGCTCTCTCAAACGCACGAGGAATTCCGAGGCCAAGTCAACATCCTGTCACCAGGGTATCCAGCAGTAACAGCAAAACTCCTGATTGGTGTCCCCAAAATGACATCATAGGTGCATATGTGCAGCCATGCCTTTCCCATCAGGTATTAGCATTAGCTCCATAGAAATAAGCTCCATAGAAATATTGACATTCCAGGTTGCACAACACCAACTGGGCCAAGTATACAGTGATAAAATGGGTGGAGTTGGGAAGGCGATAATGGAATAAAGAGCAGTGGGTTATGGCCAATATACTGTACAGTATGTATGAGTGCAAGTACCAAGTAAGGGTGTGGAATGTATTTACTTAATGGGTAATGTGTATGCGGTTATAAGTGAATGTAAGTCTATGTACTGTATGTATATATGAGTGAGTGCATGAGTGTGTGTGTGTGTGTGTGTTATTATACACAAGTGTGAGTGAGAGTATGTGCAGGGTGCGATTTGTCCAAAAACCAGAGGGGGGGATGTTTTTTTTTTTTTTTTTTTATCATGAAAAAAAAACCAAGCAATACATAGGCCTAATTCTCTTCATATACATGCATCATATATGTCTATGATATGATAATCGCTGCTAGGCGCTCAGTTATTGTGCTCCCTCTCATTCACGTTGAAATACTGAAACCGAAACTTAAACTTTGAAACTGAAACGCAACTGTTTTGGACAGAACTCGCTAATTCAGTGAACAAATATTTTCATATTCATTGTACAGTAGCCTAATTAGCTGGCTTTGCTCATTTCCGTGTTTGTAATGTTATTGTTACAATGTATACATGTGTTTAAGTGCATGGGGACGTTCGCGAATTCTGAGGATGCCGACAGTTCGGGTAAGATGAACAATTAGTTATTGCCAGCGATGTAAGCAAGTGTATGAAAACGCTGTCAGAACCTGTCTGTTTTTTTCATTGTTTTTTTAATAATTGAGGGTTATCCCCCCCATGTATGAAATTCATCCAGCTGAGGTGGGGATGTAAAAACCAGAGGGGGGGTAAATCCCCACCATCCCCCCCGGCAAATCGCACCCTGAGTATGTGTGTGTGTGTGTGTGTGTGTGTGTGTGTGTGTGTGTGTGTGTGTGTGTGTATGTGTGTGTGTGTGTGTGTGTGTGTGTGTGTGTGTGTGAGGGTAGCTCCATCAGTAATCAAAGCTCTTTGCAAGTCTACCCACAAGCCCTTACCTTAGTAAACACTCCGGAACATTCTAAGAATCTACATCTGGAAGAATGACGTCAGAGAACACAAACTACACCGACACACCAACACACACACACACCCACACACACATACAGAGAAACATCCACAAACACACACACCCACACAAACATTCCTTACAGCACAAACGAAGAGACGCTGCACATACTTCAAACAGACACTGAGACACTTTAACTAGCATTTATTTATGTGCACTAGCATATATTTACGTGCACTAGCATTTATTTACGTGAACTAGCATTTATTTATGTGCACCAGCGTTTATTTATGTGCACTAACATTTATTTAAGTGTACTATCATTTATGTATGTGCACTAGCATTTATTTATGTGCACCAGCGTTCATTTATGTGCACTAGCATTTATTTAAGTGTACTATCATTTATGTATGTGCACTAGCATTCATTTATGTGCAATAGCGTTAATATATGTGCACCAGCATTTATTTAAGTGTACTTTAATTTATGTTACCAAGAACACACATGTGGTTCCTGTTCTCCCTCTCTCTCTCTCTCTCTCTCTCTCTCTCTCTCTCTCTCTCTGTGTGTGTGTGTGTGTGTGTGTGTGTGTGTGTGTGTGTGTGTGTGTGTGTGTGTGTGTGTGTGTGTGTGTGTGTGTGTGCGTGTGCGTGTGTGTGTGAGGCTAGAGAGGCACTGTTATCACAGGACCATGGAAAAGACATCAAGCCCCATTTGGAAAACACAGAGCACCTCTCTCTCTGTCTCTCTTTTTTAGTCTTTCTCACATATGCACCCACTCGGACGTGTGCACACACACACA
>NC_137924.1:4714845-4719845 GCF_963457725.1 Sprattus sprattus | reverse complement strand
TGAAATGGTACGAGGGCTGACACCAAATAATGCTCAAAAAAAAGGTGAATACCAACAGAGGAATATTTTGGCAAATTTGTTTGGGCTGCTGCCCTCACTGTTTCATGTGTTGCTCATTACACGAATACAGGATCCTTACAAGTTGTACCTCGTTGTAAAGGTGACTAATCAAGCTTTCCAACGATATAAAATACAATACCAATTGGTATTATTAAAGGGGAGGAATAATCAACCGAAATATCGCTTCCAAATTTTTTTGATTCTTTTTTTGAAGGAGTTTATATATAGTTACAGCACGTATCAAACTATTTATTTAGTGTGGTATATATATAGTTATAACACGTATCATACTCTGTATTTAATGTTGTATATATACAGCCGCGGAAAAAATTAAGAGACCACTTCAAAATTATCAGTTTCTCTGGTTTTACTATTTATTGGTATGTGTTAAAGTAAAATGTACATTTTAGTTTTATTCTATAACCTACTGGCAACATTCCTACCAAATTTCAAATAAAAATATTGTCATTTAGATCATTTATTTGCAGAAAAATGACAATTGGTCAAAATAGCAAAAAAGATGCAGTGTCTTCAGATCTCGAATAATGCAAAGAAAACAAGCTCATATTCATTTTTAAACTACACAATACTAATGCTTTAACTTAGGAAGAGTTCAGAAATCAATATTTGGTGGAATAACCTTGATTTAAAATCACAACTTTCATGTGTCTTGGCATGCTCTCCACCAGTCTTTCACGTTGCCGTTGGGTGACTTTATGCTACTCCTGGCGCAAGAATTCAAGCAGCTCGGCTTCTTTTCATGGCTTGTGACCATCCATCTTCCTCTTGATCACATTTCAGAGTTTTTTTTATGTGATTCAGGTCTCGAAATTGGGCTGGCCATGACAGGGTCCTGATCTGGTGATACTCCATCCACACCTTTACTGGCCTGGCTGTGTGGCATGGAGCATTGCCCTGCTGGAAAAAACACTTCTCAGAGTTGGGGAACATCGTCAGAGCAAAAGGAAGCAAGTTTTTTTTCCGAAACAACGTTGTACTTTGCCTGGCTGAGGTTTGTAAAAAACCATAAGGATTGAACCAAAGCCGACTGGAGGGTCTCCTAGTTCGTCTTCTCTGATGAGTCCAATTTCACAGTAGGTGCAAGACTCTGTGGCTTATAGGCCTCTCCAGGTCTCCGTCTAACCATCAGACGACCATGTGTTGGGCAAAGCTGAAAATTGGACTCATCAGAGAAGACGAACTAGGAGACCTTCCAGTCCGCTTTGGTTCAATCCTTATGGTCTTTTACAAACCTCAGCCAGGCAAAGTACAACGTTGTCCCGGAAGAAAAACTTGCTTCCTTTTGCTCTGACAATGTTCCCCAACTCTGAGAAGTGTTTTTTCCAGCAGGGCAATGCTCCATGCCACACAGCCAGGCCAGTAAAGGTGTGGATGGAGTATCACCAGATCAGGACCCTGTCATGGCCAGCCCAATTTCGAGACCTGAATCCCATAAAAAAAACTCTGAAATGTGATCAAGAGGAAGATGGATGGTCACAAGCCATGAAAAGAAGCCGAGCTGCTTGAATTCTTGCGCCAGGAGTAGCATAAAGTCACCCAACGGCAATGTGAAAGACTGGTGGAGAGCATGCCAAGACACATGAAAGTTGTGATTTTAAATCAAGGTTATTCCACCAAATATTGATTTCTGAACTCTTCCTAAGTTAAAGCATTAGTATTGTGTAGTTTAAAAATGGATATGAGCTTGTTTTCTTTGCATTATTCGAGATCTGAAGACACTGCATCTTTTTTGCTATTTTGACCAATTGTCATTTTTCTGCAAATAAATGATCTAAATGACAATATTTTTATTTGAAATTTGGTAGGAATGTTGCCAGTAGGTTATAGAATAAAACTAAAATGTACATTTTACTTTAACACATACCAATAAATAGTAAAACCAGAGAAACTGATAATTTTGAAGTGGTCTCTTAATTTTTTCCGCGGCTGTATATAGTAATAGCACGTATCATACTCTGTATTTAATGTTGTAAATATATAGTAATAGCAGGTATCATACTCTGTATTTAATGTTGTATGTATATAGTTAAAGCACATAATATACTCTGTATTTAATGTTGTATATGTATAGTTATAGCACGTATCAAACTCTTTATTTAGTGTGGTATATATATAGTTATAACACGTATCATACTCTGTATTTAATGTTGTATAGTAATAGCACGTATCATACTCTGTATTTAATGTTGTAAATATATAGTAATAGCAGGTATCATACTCTGTATTTAATGTTGTATGTATATAGTTAAAGCACATAATATACTCTGTATTTAATGTGGTGTATATATGGGTATAGCACATATCATACTCTTTATTTAGTGTTGAATACATACAGTATAGTTATAGCACATAACATGCTCTGTATTTAATGTTGTATATATATATAGTAATAGCACGTGTCATACTCTTTATTTAGTGTATATATAGTAATAGCACGTATCATACTCTTTATTTAGTGTATATATAGTAATAGCACGTATCATACTC
Organism: Sprattus sprattus; assembly: GCF_963457725.1. Classification (NCBI taxonomy): domain Eukaryota; kingdom Metazoa; phylum Chordata; class Actinopteri; order Clupeiformes; family Clupeidae; genus Sprattus; species Sprattus sprattus. The sequence continues at coordinate 4,717,277 of NC_137924.1, read as the reverse complement.
TTTATTTAGTGTGGTATATAGTAATAGCACGTATCATACTCTTTATTTAGTGTATATATAGTAATAGCACGTATCATACTCTTTATTTAGTGTATACATAGTAATAGCACGTATCATACTCTTTATTTAGTGTGGTATATAGTAATAGCACGTATCATACTCTTTATTTAGTGTATACATAGTAATAGCACGTATCATACTCTTTATTTAGTGTATATATAGTAATAGCACGTATCATACTCTTTATTTAGTGTATACATAGTAATAGCACGTATCATACTCTTTATTTAGTGTATATATAGTAATAGCACGTATCATACTCTTTATTTAGTGTATATATAGTAATAGCACGTATTATACTCTTTATTTAGTGTATATATAGTAATAGCACGTATCATACTCTTTATTTAGTGTATATATAGTAATAGCACGTATCATACTCTTTATTTAGTGTATATATAGTAATAGCACGTATCATACTCTTTATTTAGTGTATATATAGTAATAGCACGTATCATACTCTTTATTTAGTGTATATATAGTAATAGCACGTATCATACTCTTTATTTAGTGTGGTATATAGTAATAGCACGTATCATACTCTTTATTTAGTGTATATATAGTAATAGCACGTATCATACTCTTTATTTAGTGTATATATAGTAATAGCACGTATCATACTCTTTATTTAGTGTATATATAGTAATAGCACGTATCATACACTTTATTTAGTGTATATATAGTAATAGCACGTATCATACTCTTTATTTAGTGTATATATAGTAATAGCACGTATCATACTCTTTATTTAGTGTATATATAGTAATAGCACGTAGCATACTCTTTATTTAGTGTATATATAGTAATAGCACGTATCATACTCTTTATTTAGTGTATATATAGTAATAGCACGTATCATACTCTTTATTTAGTGTATATATAGTAATAGCACGTATCATACTCTTTATTTAGTGTATATATAGTAATAGCACGTAGCATACTCTTTATTTAGTGTATATATAGTAATAGCACGTATCATACTCTTTATTTAGTGTATATATAGTAATAGCACGTATCATACTCTTTATTTAGTGTGGTATATAGTAATAGCACGTATCATACTCTTTATTTAGTGTATATATAGTAATAGCACGTATCATACTCTTTATTTAGTGTGGTATATAGTAATAGCATGTATCATACTCTTTATTTAGTGTATATATAGTAATAGCACGTATCATACTCTTTATTTAGTGTATATATAGTAATAGCACGTATCATACTCTTTATTTAGTGTATATATAGTAATAGCACGTATCATACTCTTTGGAACTGAACTACAGCCAGACTCCTCCATCTGCTTTGATTGACAGGTGTGGGGTTCCTCACGGGAGTGTGAACGGAGGTGGTATTTACAGGACGGATGGAAACACGTGTGTGTGTGTGTGTGTGTGTGTGTGTGTGTGTGTGAGTGTGTGTGTGTGTGTGTCACCACAGAATGGAGTTAACATACACACTCTCTGCCCACTGGAAATAAAAACACACACATCTGGAATGGGAGTCCAGGACAGGATAGGCACCCCCCCCCCCCCCCCCCCCCACCCCCGACACACACACACACACAGACACAGACACAGACACACACTGAGTGAAGTGGGTCAATATATACTGGATTCACTGAGATTCTGAACTCAGGTTTTTCTGTACTAAAGGGTGACTGCCACTGACATGTCCATACCTGGCTTCAATCCTTTTCAGCAGATGGATTACATGATCCACAAATACACTCTCACACACTCACACACACTCATACACACACACATTAAACACATGCATATATACATACACATGCAGCACACACACACACACAAACGCACACACATGTGTTCTCATGGTAAGCTGTGGTGGGAAACTCAACCAATCAGAAGAGCCTCAGCCCACTGCCACTGAGAGGGTGGGTGTAGTAACACCTCTCCATTAAAGATAAACACATATGTGTGTATGTGTGTGTATATGTTTGCATGTGTGTGAGTGTGTGTGTATGTGTGTTTGAGTGCATGTGTGTGTGTGTGTGTGTGCATGTGCCAGTGCTTGTTTGTGTGTGTGTGTGTGTGTTCGCGTGCGTGTACTTGTGCGCATGTTCGTGATCATGTGTGTGTGTGTGTGTGTGTGTGTGTGTGTGTGTGTGTGTGTGTGTGTGTGTGTGTGTGTTTCTGTGTGTGTGTGTGTGTGTGTTTCTGTGTGTGTGTGTGAGTGTGTGTGTGTGTGTGTGTGTGTGTGTGTGTGTGTGTGTGTGTGTGTGTGTGTGTGTGTGTGAGTGTGTGTGTGTGTGTGTGTGTTCGCGTGCGTGTACTTGTGCGCATGTTCGTGATCGTGTGTGTGTGTGTGTGTGTGTGTGTGTGTGTGTGTGTGTGTGTGTTCCTGAGTTACAC